>NC_079332.1:13628860-13841360 GCF_029931775.1 Euleptes europaea
AAACGCCGCCCTTCCATCTCAAGGAATTGCCCAAATTTGGAATCTGGGACCTCAGGAAACAGGAGGCAACTGGAGGAGAACTAGCCATACAGTGGTATAACAGGGATAGGTCAGAGCAAGTCAGGTGATCTTCTCTGACCCCCTTCCTCCACCCAAGTCAGGACAGATCACTGGAATCTGCCCTCGGATACAGATTTCGTCTTACTTTGCTTCTTCTTCCAAACTTGGCGGTTTTGTGTGCGCGCATATGCGCAGTGTTAATTTCTGCTCTAAACCAGATCAGAGGTCCATCTTAGGTCTGCTAAGAATCAAAAGCCACACACAACCCAGGTTCGGTTGATGCCCACATTTTAGTCTTCATCTCTGGCCAAACAGGGGGTTCACGGTTTTCAGACAAGAAAACCCTCACGTGACTCCCTGTCCATGATCCGGGAATCCGGGATCCACAAGTGAGACCCCGATCCCGCTGGCTTCTATGTGCCGCAGGGCCTTTTGGGTAGTGGCCCCATAGAGACACGGCACATCCTCTTTTGGGAGATCCGTTGTCTCCATCCCTCCGAACGTTTCGCAAGGATTTGCACATCGCTTTTTGGTTTGAACCTTAAGGCCTCTTTCCATATTCGCAATTGCCACGCCATCTTTGGGACATGTAAGATGGTGCTAGTGACAGTTCTCTCTGAACTCTCTCAGCCCCACCTACCTCACAAGGTGTCTGTTCATGGGAGAGGAAGGGAAGGTGATTGTAAGCCAGTTTGAGATTCCTTTCTGTAGAGAAAATCGGGGTATAAAAACCAACTTTTCCTCTTCTTTTTATATCAAAGATCTGGGGAAATGTTTCTAAACATGTGATAAATGGATCGAGGAAAGAAAATCTCTTGATGCCCTGGATGAGAAAGTGCTCGACTCCTCTGAGGCGGAAATATTATCTATGGTTTAGACAGTGGAGCTGTCAGACTGCAAACCCAGATACGTATTCTGAAAGTGTCCACTGATCGTACCTTTCTGGCAGGAAATCTTGGAGCTAATAAAAGATATTACCGGATATGAAATACCATTGGAACCCATTTTTAAAAAATAGTTATATTTGCAGTGATGATCTAGAATTAGTGATCCGTTTGTTGAGAGCAGGTGAAATGTGCTCAGGAAATGTGGAGTAGTGGTTAGAGCGTCGGACTAGGATCTGGGAGACCCCGGTTAAAATCCCCACTCTGCCACAACGGAAGCCGGCAGGGGGACCATGGGACAAGTCAACTCTCTCCCAGCCTACCTACCTCACAGGGCTGTTGCGAGGACAAAATGGAGGTGGGAAACTGTATCCTGGCCAAGCGGCCAGTGTGACGCAGCAACAAAAAGGGCTAATGCGATCTTGGGGTGCATCAACAGAGGGATAACATCCAAATCGCAAGATGTCATAGTTTTGTTGCATCGGTCAGGCCACACCTGGAGTCCTGTGTGCAGTTCTGGAGGCCTCACTACAAAAAGGATGTGGACAGAATCGAGCGGGTGCAGAGGAGAGCTACGAGGATGATCCGGGTCGTGGAGACCAAGCCCTACCAGGAAAGGCTGAGGGACTTGGGAATGTTCAGCCTAGAGAAGAGGAGGTTGAGGGGGGACAGAATTGCTCTCTTGAAGTATTTGAAGGGCTGTCGCTTAGAGGAGGGCAGGGAGCTGTTCCTGTTGGCAGCAGAGGATAGGACTCACAATAATGGATTTAAATAGCAGGTGGAAAGGTACCAGCTGGATATTAGGATATATTTTTTTTACAGTAAGAGTTGTTTGACACTAGATTCAGCTACCTAGGGAGGTGGTGAGCTCCCCCTCGCTGGCAGTCTTCAAGCAGAGGCCGGGCATACACTTGTCAGGGATGCTCTAGGCTGATCCTGCATTAAGCAGGGGGTTGGACTAGATGGCCTCTATGGACCCTTCCAACTCTAAGATTCTATGATTCTAAGAAGGACAAGCTGTTTAAAAAACTGAATAATGTATTCTTGGAAACCGAAGACTTCAGGATTAGTAAGTGGTTGGGACCAAAAATCTGGAATTTGGGACTTATACTCAAAATAACTTATTACAAGGACACCGAGACACCAAATTTGACAACTGCTCCACCGTCTCAGTCGCTCGCGTTTATTGTTTTTCCTATTGTTTTCGCGACTTATCTTTTTTTAGCTTCCCCCCGCGACTTTGAAGAGGGGCTCCCGAGTCTTCAGCAAGCAAATGTCTCCCAAGTCGCCCTTCCCGGTGCTGATGTGCAACCGTCTCCCCCCTAAGAAAGGACATCTTTTCAAAGTGATGCTCTTTCTCTCGTCTCGGCAAGAATCCTTCCGAGGGTACCCTTTCTTCCCCTTTTCCGAGTTTCAATAGAAACGGCCTGGCAGGGAATGGCTCATTACAAACAGTGCGACAAGCCGAACGACGGAGCTGCCAGCGCTTGTAACAAGGTCCGTGTGGGGCTTTGTCCTGCTTTTAAGAGCTTGCCAGAGCCCCGCGCGGTGGCTGGCTCCCTGGAAAGGGCACGCCGTCCGCTGGGCAAAGGAGTCGGCCGCGTGCCTCCCGACAATAAGGAAAGGGGCAAAGTTCAGCCCGAGACATGCTTGATGGAGGGGAGTCCGCCGCATGCTACATGGGCGGCTGGGGGCAGGGAATCTCATTCAAGGGCAAGGGGGACACTTCTTGGAGATTGCAGAGACAGACGTAGAGGTGACCTTCCTGGCTCCTCCTCCTCTCCCCTCCCTCCACCACCGACAGCTCTGCATTGGCAGATCCCCAGTGCTGCCAAGCTCCGTAGCTGTCTCCGCAGGGAGCCGCGGGTTCCTCTCCGCCAGCAGCCTGCGTGGCATCTATTGTAACAGATTGAATGGCAAGAGGAGAGGAGCAAAGTGCTGGCCTTGTCAACCGGACCCGAACCCACCTTGGAACGAAATCATCTCGCTCAGTTATCGTCCGTCCAGTCCTACCGGGTGGGAACCTATTGGAAGGTGGGAAGGAAGGGAGCAACTGGGAGAAGAAGAGTTGGTTTATACCCTGATTTTCTCTACCTTTAAGGTGTCTCACACCAGCTTACCATCATCTGCCCTTCCTCTCCCCAAATGCCCTCTGGAACAGAGTAGTTGTCAGGACTTTGCCTTTTTTTGCTGGAGCAAAGGCTCTTGACATGAGTCAGGCCAGGTTCTGGCCACACGTCAAGTCCTTGGTTCTCATGCCTATGAATGTCTGTGTCCAGTTTCGCTCATCCTGTTTTCTGCAGCTGTGGTAATGTTTAGTCTGTCTTCCTGGGAACCGCTTATCTCGAGGTTGCCTAGCAATGTTTACCTTTTCAGTCCGTAGTGTCTTTAACATGTAACCTGCCTGTGTTCCCCATTACTAGCCTAATGACAGTTTCAGGCGTCTGTCCCTAGCATCCCATAAGCAAACTCATCCAGGCAGGTAGCTCTGAAGCAGTAATACTTTGTTAGGAGCAAAAGACAGATTAAAGGACTGACTGCCTCCAGGCAGGTGAGGCTAGTAATGGGGAACACAGGCAGGTTACATCAGCTTCCCTTCCTCTCCCCACAACAGACACCTTGGGAGGTAGGTGGGGCTGAGAGAGTCCGGAGAGAACTGTGACTGGCCCAAGGTCACTCATCAGGCTTCCTGCGGAGGAGTGGGAGAACCAACCCAGTTCACCAGATCAGAGTCCACCGCTCATGTGAAGGAGTGGGGAATCAAACCCGGCTCTCCAGATTAGAGTCCGCCGCACTGGCTCTCGCTGGCAGAAGGAAAGTGCAGCCTGGAAGTACAGTGCCCCCAGCGAGCAAGGAGATGTTTCCTGAGAAGTGCTATTGAAAAGCAGGAAAAGTTAATAAGGATAGGAGCCAGTGGCAAGCTCTGCAGGACCACGGACAGTTCCCCAGTAGCAGATAGGTTGCTCCAATGTACTCCAAAGCCAGATAAAGGTCGTATACATAGCATAGGAAAGCCAGCTTGGTGTGGAGAGTCAGTGTAGTGCAGTGGTTAGGAGCGGTGGCATCATCTAAAGAACCGGGTTCGATTCCCTGCTCCTCCACGTGAAGCCTGCTGGTCAGTCATCTGGAGAACCGGGTTCAATTCCCTGCTCCTCCACGTGAAGCCTGCTGGGTGACCTTGGGCCAGCCACAGTCCTCTCCGAACTCTCTCAGCCCCACCCACCTCACAAGGGGAGAGGGACTGTGATTGTAAGCCACTTTGAGACTCCTTAAGGTAGAGAAAAAGAGCCCCGTGGTGCGAAGTGGTAAGCTGAAGTACTGTAGTCAAAGCTCTGCTCACGCCTGGGGTTTTTTACGTGTTCCTTGTCATGATTCGGTTTGCTGACATTTCAGTATATTCTCCTGACCCCTCAATTGCAATGATTGTTTCCTGGATTAGTTTCGTGACCTATCCCATAGTAATGGAATGATGCCAGATCAGACCTTGCCCTAGGAGGGTTGCCAATCTCCAGGTGGAGCCTGGAATTATGACGGATCTCCAGACGACACAGACCAGTCGCCTTGGAGGAAATTGGTAATCAAAATCGGGCTACAAGTACAAAATAGGAGAACGTGGAATCAAAGTTATGTACTCGTTGAAAGCTCAATAAAGCACATATAAGCAATATGCAAACAATTGTATTCAGGAAAAAGGAGGAACTTCAATGCAAGAATATCCAAAGGATATAAATGTAGAGCAAGGTAAGTTAATACACAAAGAGAATACAAAAAATAAATGTGTACAAGAATAAGTCAGGTATACAATGATAGACAATCCAGAATGGTAAAGTCCAAATATAGCACGGAATAAATATCAGACGCAATGGGCTTCCGGTAAAATCCCCATTTCAGAGCTTTTCTCAAGCTTCAAGAAGTACCACGTGCCAATATCACCAAAATTGGGAAGAGACGTCTATTCTGCCATTCTGTGTAAAGGGCTTGGTAAGCCTTGGAGGAAATGGCTGCTCTGGAGGGCAGACTCTGCTGAGGTCCCTCCCCTCCCCAAACCCCGCCCTCCCCAGGCTCCGCCCCCAAATCTCCAGGAATTTCCCAATTCCGCAACCCTACGCCCCGCGTCAAAGCTGTGGAACGCAGCCTGTTCTGTCTTGGCAGAACGAAGACTGCGCAGTGGTGGGGGAAGAGGCGGGATGCAGAAAATGGAAGAGAGTCGCCGGAATATTAATTCTCTCCTCAAAGCAGTGCGAGGCAGCGGTTCCCGATGCCGAGCCACGCTTTTAAGTAAATGAAGCTAATTAAGTAATGGCTGAAATTATTGGGACTATTTTTGCTCTTGCAAGAGGAAGTGGCATTGTTGCTAATTTCTTTGGTGTTTGGTTAAGAATCGGCAAAAGCAGCTTTGATTCTCAAAAAATGAGCGCATTAAACTGGGAACAGGGTGGGGGGACACCGTGGAGAGATGCGCAGTTTTGGAGAGAGGCTTTTTTTCCAGCCGGCGGGCAACGCCGAGGACGGCAGGAACAAAAATCCTCTGTTTCAAAACGGAAAAAGCAGTTTAATACAGATTAGTTAGAAGGGGGCAGGGGCTGTGGCTCAGTGGCAGAGCATCAGCTCGACATGCGGAAGTTCCCAAGTTTGATCCCCGGCATCTCCAGTTAAAAGGACCAAGCAGTGGGTGATGTGAAAGACTTATGCCTGAGACCCTGGAGAGCTGCTGCCAGTCTGAGCAGACACTACCAACCTTGATGGACCAAGGGTCTGATTCAGTAAAAGGCAGCTTCATGTGTTCATGGGACAACACAGTAACATGAAACAGATTCTCCTGGATAGTACCACTTCAGACCAAGGTTATATGTCAGAATTAGCACTAGAAAAATTTCCCCGCAGGCAGAAAACTAGAGTGTCAGCGAGGAGGCTCTCCTAATTGCTGACACACTAATTTTTCACTTGCAAGGAGACTGCATGGGGAACCTGCCAGAACCTGGGATTTTTCTTGCTTTTCAGACATCCCAGGTTCCTGGAGAGCAGATATTTATTTATTCCCTTTATTTGCATCCCACCTTTCTCTTCAAAAAGGACCCAAAGCGGCTTATATTGGTCTCCTCTCCTCCATGTTATCATCACAACAACCCTGTGAGGTAGGCTAGGCATGAGTGATCCAAAGTCACCCAGTGAGCTTCCACGGCAGGGGAGGGGGTGGCAGGATTCAAACCAGATCCTAGTCCAACCCTCTAACCGCTACACCACGCCGGCGCTACAGTTCTATTGGCCAGAAGAGCAAAACGGTGGTTAGTTGGCTTTGTGAAAGTGGGGGATACCTGAAACTTTTAAAACATGGATCAGTTAGGAGAAACGGGGCGAAAGGGAGCAACAGAGGAAAAGCTTATTCGGCACACAATCAGAGCGATCCTAAGCAGATTCCCCCCTTTCCAAATCCATTGATTTCAATGGGCTTAGAAGGGTGTGACTTTGTCTAGGACTCCACCCCATCTGTCTTGAGTTGTCAGCCAACCAAGCAAACCCAGGAGAACATGAGCCAGTTTCCTGGCACCTGTACAAACTGTCGGCTGGCACTCTCTGAAGAGCATGCCAAAGCCGTGAAAAGAGACCCGTTTCCACCACCCCCCAGCCTACTTTATTTCCCCCATTGACTTACGGAACGGACTGGCGGTTGGCTGGACCCCAGAGTGCTTCACGCAGCCAGGGTAACCATCCTGAAAGCTCTGCCTTTTGCAGCCGAAGAGCTCGTCCACAATCTAACGCCCCTACGGACGCACACGCCAACATTAGTTAGCACCTGTCATTCACGGGCAAGATCCAGAATCCTCGCTGGGAAGCGACACACGGCATGAAAATCTGGGCGTTCCCCTGCTCCTGGGCACATCGCCCGGGGCTCAGGAGATCACAGAGTTGGAAGGGGCCATCTAGTCCAACCCCCTGCTCAGCGCAGGATCAGCCTAGAGCAGGGGTTCCCAAAGTGGACAGCACCACCCCCTGGGGGGCAGTGGGGTTACCTAGGGGGGCCCGAAGAGGCAAGGGGGCAGCGCGGGGGGCGTTAGAGGTGGGCCGCTTCAACGGTGTTGTGGGGTAGGGGGGTTGGGGTTGGGTTTGTGGAACCAAGGGGGCGGCGGCCCAAAAATGTTTGGGCACCCACTGGCCTAGAGCATCCCTGACAAGTGTTCTCCAGGCCCCCGATCCTCCTCATCGCTCTTCTCCGTAACCGCCCCGTTCTGTTCACGTCCTTTTTGGAAGCGAGGCCTCCAGGTACAATACCCCAGGTACAATACACTGCCCGATGCAGTGTATGGGGGGGACCGTGACATCTTATGATCTGGATGTTGTGCGGGCTCATTTCGGGGCACGCGAACAACCCCACGCTGGCACTGACGCAGCCACCCGAAGGTACGCAAGTTGCCCCCCCCAGCTGTCAAACTTGCGACCCCCCCGGATGAATCAACCGAAGCTTCAAGTTGATTAACTGACCTTCGTTGGTTGCAGCCCACCCCTCAACAGAAGCCTGAAACGCAAGCTGTAAAATCGCCAGACCCTCCGCCCATTCACAGCCAAGACTCCCCCATGTGTTTGGATTTATGGGAGGGGGAAAGTAGGGTTGCCAACCCCCAGGTGGGGCCTGGAGATCTCCCAGAATTACAGCTGATCTTCAGATGACCGGGATCAGTTCCCCTTGAGAACGTGGCTGCTTTGGAGGATGGACTAATAGTTAGAGCGGTTCCTCAGTGGAACAGGCTTCCTCGGGAGGTGGTGAGCGCTCCTTCCCTGGAGGTTTTTAAGAAGAGGTTAGATGGCCATCTGTCAGCAATGCTGATTCTGTGACCTTAGGCAGATGATGAGACGGAGGGCATCTTGGCCATCTTCTGGTCACTAGGGGTGTAGGGGGGGGGAGGTAGTTGTGATTTTCCTGCATTGTGCAGGGGGGGGACTTGATGACCCTAGTGGTCCCTTCCAACTCTATGATTGTATGACTCTGTGGCATTCTACCCTACTGAGGCCCCTCCCCTCCCCAAACCCCACCCTCCCCATGATCCACCCCCCAGATCTCCAGGATACTTTATAACTACTCCAGACTTTAAGATTTTGACAATTTTGACTGAGATTTTGACCATTTCATTTAGGGCTGATATAGAACTTAAGAGGGAAACACATACTGGGGTTAGAGAGGGGATTCGAACCCGTGTCTGTCAATCTAACCCCGACACCAAGCGAGCAACAGACCCGCTTCTGGCAACAGGCAGCCATTCCTCGATTTCGGTTAGGCAAAACCGATCCAGTTCAAAGTTCGCTAAAGCACAGAAAGGAGGGGGCGCACCGGGGAAATCTGGCTGTAGGAGCTGGCAGTTACACACCGGCGCCAATCCCTCCCTCAAAGTTGAACACCGTATTGGGGGTTCTGCACACATAACCCCCCAGCAGAGGCAACCGTTTCCCCTGTTCTTTAACCACCCCCTCGCCAAGGCAGAAAAATGCACATGATGCAAATACCCTCACGTATCCATTTACACTTTCCGGGAGGACCCGCTAGACACGTCTCCGGATGCCGCCGGCTCCCATCGGCCACCGCCGCCACGTCCCGCCAGGAGAGCTGCCCCATGCCAACCCCTCGCCGATCCAATTCTCACTCCGGCTGATTGCAGTAATGACAACTTGCGCAAATTTCCTGCCTCAACCTGAAATCTTCTTCAGCTCGGCAATGCAAATAATATAATAGCGTGATGAACGGGACGCCGGCGGGATAATAAGAATAATAACAGTGATGATGACTTTATTCAATGAATGAATGAAGGGACGCATGAATCGAGCGAGCGGAAAAAAATTGGAGTGATATTATGCACGGGCTGAGGAAGGCGGGGTGGGGAAAGGGAAGGAGATGGATTTGGAAATGAGTAGGGGAAAGAAGAGGGGTGCAGCCAGATGGATTTCATGTGCCACAATGCTCAGAACCGAGCTCCGTGTTTACTGAATTAGGTTGCATACGAACATCACAAGAGCCCTGCTGGATCAGTTGTCCATCTAGTCCAGCATCCTGTCTCACCCAGCAGCCAACCAGTTCCTCTGGAGGGCCAACGACAGGCCATAGAGGCCGAGGCCTTCATAAGAACCTCTGAAGAGCCCTGCTGGATCAGGATGGCCTTCCCCTGAGAGGAACATCAGGAGAGCCCTGCTGGATCAGACTAGTGGTCCATCTAGTCCAGCATCCTGTCTCATACACTGGCCAACCCGTTCCTCTGGAGGGCCAACAAGAGGGCACAGAAGCCAAGGCCTTCATAAGAACATCAGAAGAGCCCTGCTGGATCAAACCAGTGGTCCATCTAGTCCAGCATCCTGTCTCACACAGTGGCCAACCAGTTATTCTAACAACAGGGCATAGAGGCTGAGACCTTCCCCTGATAGGAACATAAGAAGAGCCCTGCTGGATCGGACCAGGATGGTCCATCTAATCCAGCATCCCATCTCACACAGGGGCCAACCAGTTCCTCTGGAGGGCCAGCAAATGGGGCAGAGAGGCCAAGGCCTTCCCCTGAGGTTGCCTTCTAGCACTGGTCTTTCCCATCACCTACTGCCTGGTCTTTTTCGAACTGGAGATGCTGGGGATTGAACCTGGAACCTTCTGCACGCCAAGCAGGTGCTCTGCCATGGAGCAACAACCCCTTCTTTAAAATGACACTGCCTTATCTCGAGTTAGACCATTGGCCTATCACGGTCAATCTTGGTCTATCGTTAGCCTATCTAGGTCTGGCTGGCAGCGGTTCTCCAGGGTCTCAGGCAGAGGTCTTTCCCATCCCCTGCTACCTGATTCTTCTAACTGCAGATGCCGGGGATTGAACCGGGGACCTTCTGCATGCCAAGCAGAGGCTCTTCCAAGGAGCCCCAGCCCCCTCCCCAAATTAGGCTCATTAGCACTCTCACCCTACCGGTCGCACCGACCTTGCTGTTTAAATCCACCTTGCAATGAGAAAGGCGGGGTGCAAAGCTAGTTAATAAATGCACAGCAATAAATAAAATCAACCCAGGATCTTCTGCACCCAGGGCAGGTGCAGGATTGCCAGGTCCCTCTGCACAACCGGCAGGAGATTTTGTGGGTGGGGCCTGAGGAGGGCATGGTTCAAGGAGGGGAGGGACCTGAATGCCCTAGAGTCCAATTGCCAAAGCGGCCTTTTCCCCCAGGTGAAACTGATCTCTATCGGCTGGAGATCAGTTGTAATAGCGGGAGATCTCCAGCTATTACCTGGAGGATGGCAACCCTAGCAGGTGTCCTGCCACAGACCCAGAGCAGCAACAGACTCTGTAAGCACTGGAGGTCTATCTACACAGGATCATATAAGCATGCCAAATATATCAGGTGCTGTGGAACGCAGGTAGGATGCTGCTGCAGTTGTCTTGTTTGGGGGCTTCCTAGAGGCACCTGGTTGGCCACTATGTGAACAGACTGCTGGACTTGATGGGCCTGGGTCTGATCCAGCAGGGCTTTTCTGATGTTCTTATGTTTTTAACAACACAGCAAGATTGGAGTCCTGTAGCGCCTGGAGACCAACATCATCTTTGGGGTATGAGTTTTCAAGAATCAAAACTCCCGAAGAGCTCTGACTCTCGGAAGCTCATACCCTGAAGATCTTGGTGGTCTCTAAGGTGCTACCAGTCTTACATCTCACTGTTCTACTTAAGAACATAAGAAAGGCCCTGCTGGATCAGACCGAGGCCCATCAAGTCCAGCAGTCTGTTCACACAGTGGCCAACCAGGGTGCCTCCAGGAAGCCCACAAGCCAGACGACTGCAGCAGCATCGTCCTGCCTGTGTTCCACAGATCTTAATATATTCTGCATGCTCCTCTGATCCTGGAGAGAATAGGCATGCACATCATGACTAGTATTCATTTTGACTAGTAGCCATGGATAGCCCTCTCCTCCATGAACATGTCCACTCCCCTCTTCAAGCCTTCCAAGATGGTAGCCATCACCACATAAGAACGTAAGAAAGGCCCTGCTGGATCAGACCAAGGCCCATCAAGTCCAGCAGTCTGTTCACACAGTGGCCAACCAGGTGCCTCTAGGAAGCCCACAAACAAGCCGACTGCAGCAGCATTAGCCTCCCTGTGCTCCACAGCACCTAATAGAATAGGCATGCTCCTCTGATCTTGGAGAGAATAGGTCTGCATCATGACTAGCATTCATTTTGACTAGTAGCCATGGATAGCCCTCTCCTCCATGAACATGTCCACTACCCTCTTCAAGCCTTCCAAGTTGGCAGCCATCATCGCATCCTAGGGCAGGGAGTTCCACAAGTTAACTCTGCCTTGTGTGAAGGAAGACTTCCTTTTATCTGTTTTGAATCCCTCACCCTCCAGCTTCAGCAGAGGACCCCGTGTTCTGGTATTACGAGAAAGGGAGAAAAGCTTCTCCCTGTCCACTCTCTCCAGACCATGCCTAATTTTTTAGACCGCTATCACGTCTCCCCTTAACCGCCTTCTTTCCAAGCTAAATAGCCCAAAGCATTTAGCCTATCAATGTCTGACTGGCAGCGGCTCTCCAGGGTCTCAGGCGGCGGTCTTTCCAACCCCGTACTACCTGAGTCTTCTAAACTGGAGACGGTGGAGATTGAACCAACACGGCAACCCTCTGAAGCTACGCAACAAAGTATAGATGGTCATCTGTTGTTGTGTCCCCAATACCCCTCCAGAAGGTTTCCATTCCACCTTTCCTTGTAGCTCAATTCCCCTTCCCCCACGCCCTTTATTCCCATTTCAAACCTTTCGTGTGTTTTCATTAAATTCATTCTCGCAAACATTTTATTTTGTTATTACCGACCCAGACAGAAGAGAGGGGATAAAATCGCACTTGAGAGAAATCTATCCCCTCAGGCGTAAAAGTTTTCGTAATAATCATAAGTCAGGAAAGCAGGCGGTGTGGCAGAATCCTTCCTCAGCTTATTTCACATCCCATAGCTCATTGGGGTGTTTTGCATTTCAAATAACTGAGACGGGAGGGGCTATGGCTCAGTTGGTAGGTTTGCTTTCCACACAGAAGGTTCCAGGTTCAATCCCTGGCATCTCCAGTTTTAAAAAATCCAGGCAGTAGGTGATGTGAAAGACCTCTGTGTGACTCCCTGGAGAGCTGCTGCCAATCTGAGTAGACAAGTCTGATCTTGATGGACCAATGACTTTATTCACTATAAGGCAGGGGCCATGGCTCAGGGGTAGAGCATCTGCTTGGCATGCAGAAGGTCCCAGGTTCAATCCCCAGCATTTCCAGTTAAAGGAACTAGGTAAGTAGGTGATGTGAAAGACCTCTGCCTGAGACCCTGGTGAGCTGCTGCTGGTCTGAGTAGGCATACTGTCTTTGATGGACCAAGGGTCTGATTCAGTATAAGGCAGCTTCATGTATTCATGTGTTCAGGGCAGCTTCATGTGCTCATGCAGAAGATCCCATGTTCAACCTCCAGCATCCCAAGTTAAAAAGGACCAGGTACTGGGTGATGTGAAAGACCTCCACCTGAGACCCTGGAGAGTTGCTGCTAGCCTCAGTAGACAATACTGACCTTGACAGGCCAAGGGACTGACTTTGTAGAAGGCAGCTTTGTGTTGGGAAGGCCATGTCTCAGTTGGTAGAGCATCTGCTTGGCATGCAGAAGGTCCCAGGTTCAGTCCCCGGCATCTCCAGTTGAAAGGACCAGGCAGAAGGTGATGGGAAAGACCTCAGCCTGAGACCCTGGAGAGCTGCTGCGAGTCTGAGTAGACCACCCTGACCTTGATGGACCAATGATCTGATTCAGTACAAGGTAGCTTCATGTGCTTCATCCAATCTGTCTCTCTGGACCTCCCACCCCATGGAACTGAACCCTCACTGGGACCGATCTCCAACCGCCTGTCCAACGTTTCTGTCCACCCTTGGGTCTGACCTCCTACTCGAATGCCTCCATCATGCCTCAGAGTGACAAAACTGGGGATCCAGTGGAGATCAGGTTTCTCTCCAGGACCTGAGGAACATGCCTATTATATTAGGTGCTTTGGAACACAGGCAGGATAATGCAGTAATCTTGTTTGTTGGCTTCCTAGAGGCCCCTGGTTGGTCACCGTGTGAACAGACTGCTGGACTTAATGGGCCTTGGTCTGATCCAGCAGGGCTGTTTTTATCTTCCTTCCTTCCTGCCTGCCTGCCTGCCTTCCTTCTCTCCAATATCAGAGGAGCATGCCTATTATATAAGGTGCTGTGGAACAGAGGCAGGATAAATGCTGCTGCCGTCGTCTTGCTTGTGGGCTTCCTAGAGGTACCTGGTTGGCCACTGTGTGAACAGCCTCTAGACTTGATGGACCTTGGTCTGATCCAGCAGGGCTTTTCTGATGTTCTTAAGTGGTGATGGTTGCCATCTTGGAAGGCTTGAAGAGGGGTGTGGACGTGTTCATGGAGGAGAGGGCTATCCGTGGCTACTAGTCAAAATGGTTACTAGTCATGATTCTCTTCAGTATCAAAGGAGCATGCCTATTATATTAGGTGCGGTGGAACGCAGGCAGGATGGTGCTGCTGCAGTTGTCTTGCTTGGGGGCTTCCTAGCGGCACCTGGTTGGCCACTGTGTGACCAGACTGCTGGACTTGATGGGCCTTGGTCTGATCCAGCATGGCCTTCCTTATGTTCTTATGTGACTCCAAAGACCCAACAGCGACCTCCCGCAGCAAGGCAACAGGCATGAGCGCCATGCGCAACCCTGGAAGTGTGTGCTTATCCACAGATTCAGCACCGCAACCCAGCTGGAGCGCCAGCCGATGATTAAAAGAAAGGCACGGCTTTGATAAGGGTCGGTGGTTTTGTGAAGTTAGATGCCGAGGAAGTAATGATCGCTGAATGTTTCCCCGCTGCGGCTGTGCGGGGGGGGGGGGGAGAGACCTCCTCTGCAGAAATGGCCAGATCAGAGAGGCGATCCGCCTCGCCTCAAAGTTTGGCCCCGGCAGCCGTCTTTCAAACACAAGAGGCAACTCAGGGGAGGGGAGAAAAGGTTGGCTATAGAGTACGGGACGAAGAGAGCTGCAGCAGGACATGGAGACTGGAAAATGGCTCTCGGACGGCCCCTGCCCTCTGGCTTGGTGGGGGGATGAAAGGAGCCCTCCTGGCAAACGTTGGAGGATCAAAAAGACTTACTGATGTCAGGCAATCTGCCACCTAAGGCTGGCATATGGGCACGTTGGTACCTGGCACCAATCCAGAAGAGCCTCTCCAGAGGCTCCCGGCCGGCCCTGCCTCAAAACCGCCCGTCAACCTACCGTCCTCCTCAAGCAAGCTTTGCCTTTGTGCCTCGGGGGACAGGGGGGGCACCCAGCCTGATCATTCCAAAGGACCACTATTACCATTAAGAAAAGAAGGGGGGAAATGATACGGCTAGTTTAACAGCGGATTAGCATTTTCTCAAGCAATTAATTCCGTGCTTTCTTTTAAAAACCAATCTCTTTTAACCCGATTTTCTCTCTCTGCCGTATAGAGCTGGCTGTTCTCCCACCGAACCAGAGGTCTATCTGAATTCCTCGCTCTTAAGAAGACAAAGAAAAGTTGGTTTTTGTACCCCGATTTTCTCTACCGTGAAGGAGTCTCAAAGTGGCTGACAATCACCTTCCCTTCCTTTCCCCACAACAGACACCTTGTGGGCTGAGTGAGTTCAGAGAGAACTGTGACTAGCTCAAAGTCAACCAGCTGGCTTCGTGTGTAGGAGCAGGGAAACAAACTCGGTTCATCAGATTAGAGTCTGCTGCTCATGTGGAGGAATGGGGAACCAAACCCGGTTCTCCAGATTAGAGCCCGCCGTTCATGTAGAGGAGTGGGGAATCAAACCTGGTTCGCCAGATTAGAGTCCACTGCTCATGTGGAGGAGTAGGGAACCAAACCGGGTTCTCCAGATTAGAGCCCACCGTTCATGTAGAGGAGTGGGGGAACCAAACCGGGTTCTCCAGATTAGAGCCTGCTGCTCATGTGGAGGAGTGAGGGATTAAACCCGATTCTCCAGATTAGAGCCTACCGTTCATGTAGAGGAATGAGGAATCAAACCCAGTTCTCCAGATTAGAGTCCACCGTTCATGTAGAGGAGTGGGGAAATCAAACCTGGTTCTCCAGATTAGAGTCCACTGCTCATGTGGAGGAGTGGGGAACCAAACCGGGTTCTCCAGATTAGAGTCTGCTGCTCATGTGGAGGAGCAAGGAATTAAGCCCGATTCTCCAGATTAGAGGCCACCGTTCATGTAGAGGAACGAGGAATCAAACCCAGTTCTCCAGATTAGACTCCGCCGCTCATGTGGAGGAGTGGGGAATCAAACCCGGTTCTCCAGATTAGAGTCCACCACTAGTAACCACCACAACATACTGGCTCTCATGTGATGATGGTGATGTGAAAGATCTCCTTTTGAGATGACAAGACCGACCACAACCTGGAGAAAACGGCAGCTTCAGAAGGTAGACTCAGTGGCACTGCATCCCACCTGAACTCCTCCCTCCCCAGACTTCCCCCTCCACAGACTCTGGCCCCGAATCTCCCAAGCTAAAGTTGTCAACCCTAGCACAGTGACTTCTAGGGTTGCCAGCCCCCAGGTGGGACCTGGGGATCCTCCAAAATTACAGCTCATCTCCAGACTACAGAGATCAATTCCCCTGGAGAAAATGGCTGTTTTGGAGGATGGACCCTATGCTATTTTACCCCACTGAGGTCCCTGTCCTCCCCAGGCTCCATCCCCAACTCTCCAGGAGTTTCCCCAACCTGGATCTGGCACCCGTACCCCCGTCTCCTGCCAGTGGCCGGGGGGACCTGGCAACTCTAGTAATCCCTCCCCCCTTATCAAAGTCCTCACTGCACCCCTGTTCATTCCATGAGAGATCCCTCTATATCCCCTGTCTCCAAATCGAGGACAGGATTCTGCAGATCCTTTCTGCTACCAGAAGTGCTTTCCTATAGCGGAAGAAGCTTTCCGCTAATACAAGGGGCTTCTTCCGCCCGGTACCACAACCAGGCAGAAGACACAACACCGTGCTTGCGTCCTCAGTTAATAGGGTTGTCACGTCTGGTTTGGGAGATACCTCGAGCTTTTGGGGGTGGTGCCTGAAAAGGGTGGGGGTTAGGGGAGGGGACTTCAATGATGGCATAATGCCATCGAGCCCACCTTCCAAGAAGATGGAAAGCATTTGAAAATATCTCGAGGAGCTTAGTGACCAAAAGAACTTTGCTAAGGAAAGCTACCGCCCTTAGTTTGGCGCCTTAAAACTTCAATCAAGCAGGCTGAAGAAGCATTATAAGCAAAAAACGTTTCTAACAATTCCGGAAGGCGTTTCCCATCTTTACCTACCTTCAACAAGGAATCAAGAATTCACTTGATCTTTAGAAAATTAAGCATCAAGACACATGCAAGTTCCAATGGACTATAAATGAGATTTTATATCTTCTAGAAGTCATTTGGACTCAACTGATGAACTTTATGTTTCATGGTTTTGTTTATCTTTGTTTAGGTTGTTTATAAGCTTTTGTTTGCACTCCACTGTTATATTCACTGCATTGTAATACCCTTTTGATATTTTTGCATATAGAATTGAGTACTGTTTCCTCTCCTACCTGGAAGATGGCAACCCTATTTATCATTAGCCTCCCCCCCGCCCCCGCTCAACTGTTTTATCATCTTCCAATTGTTTTCGGTACAATAATCTGTCGTCCCTGGCAGCGCCGCGGAACCGCCCACCTCCTTCCTGGGGTGAGATTTCCGCTCGATGCCGCTCGCACGAGAAAAAAAAGAAATTAAAATAAAAAAATTCACAGCTTCCTCGGTGCCAGCAGGATAATCTGAGCACCGAGCCAAGCGCGTGCGCCTCTGCCCATTCAAACAGCTTTCCGAGGCGAGCGCCAGGCCCGAGATCCGCTTGGCGGCTGCCAGCGAGCTATTCCCCGTAGGAAAGTCGCGGATCCCTTTACCTTCACAGGATGACCGGGAGGCAAAGATCTGTCCAGAGGCCGGCCGCAAAGAATGACCCTCAGTGTGACATTGAGGGGTTCTTACTTTCTTTAAGCCGACTTTGGAAGGATTTCAGCAGGATCCCAGTTAATCACTCCAGTCCCTTCATCCCTCCTCTGCCTCGGTCGTGAGCTGCGGGTTCTTTTAAGCTGGCCCGCCGGTCATTTTCATGCAGGAAGCTTCTGCGTCTTAAATCTCTTGAATATTTCAGACCCTCTCTTTTTAAAGGGAAAAGGCCTCAGATTCTTGCGGGGAACAAAGGGCAAGCAGCGACCTTGTAGCCCGTACACGGAGGAAATCAGAAGGGGGCCATGACTCAGCAGTAGAGCATCTTTACATGGCACACAGAAGGTCCCAGGTTCAATCCCTGGCATCTTGAGCTACGAAGATCAGGGAGTTGGTGATGAGAAAGACCTCAACCTGAAAACTTGACGTAGTGGTAGAACATTTGTTTAGCATGCAGAACATCCCACATTCAAACACAGGCATCTCCAGCTAAGAAGACCATGGAGTAGGTGGTGAGAAAAGGCCTCGACCTGAAATCCTAGCTTAGTGGTAGAACATCTGTTTTGCACACAGGCCCCAAATTCAAAACCAGGCATCTCCAGCTAAGAAGTAGGCGGTGGGAAAAGACCTCAACCTGAAATCCTAGCTTAGTGGTAGAACATCTGTTTTGCACGCAGGCCCCAAATTCAAAACCAGGCATCTCCAGCTAAGAAGTAGGTGGTGGGAAAAGACCTCAACCTGAAAGCCTGGCTTAGTGGTGGAACATCTGCTTTGCACACAGCAGGTGCCAGGTTCAATCCCTGGTATCTCCAGCTACGAAGACAAGGGAGTAGATGATGGGGAAGACCTCAACCTTGAAACCCTGGCATAATGGTGGAACATCTGTTTTGCATGAAGATGGTCCCAGGTTCACTCCCCAGTAACTTCAGCTATGAAGACCATATTCTAACCCCAGCATCTCCAGTTACAAAGACCAGGGAGTAGGTGACGAAAAAGACGTCAACCTGAAATCTTGGCTTAACGGTGAAATGTCTGCTTTGCATGCACGTGGTCCCAGGCTCAAACCCCAGCATCTATAGTTACAAAGAACAGGGAGTAGGTGATGGGAAAGACCTCAACCTGAAAACCTTGTTTAGTGTTGGAACATCTGTTTTGCACGCAGAAGGTCTCAAATTCAACCAATGCCATCGCTCCCTTTGCTGATGCAAAGATGTTAAGATACTGTCCCTCAATCCCATGGGTTGGCACAATCCTCCTGGTGAAGTTTGGCAAGATCGCACCCTCTCCTGCTTTTGGGATAGCAGAAAGTCTAAGCAGGGTGGGCATCAAACTAAGTTTAACTCGTGGAGAATTGTAGCCTTACCTCGATGCCATCTTGAAAACCTCCCCTCCTCTAAGCAGGGATCTCCTCAAGCAAAATGGTAGAGATTAAGCCCAAGGCCCATCAGACCAAGGCCCATCCCTCAGTTTGTTCACACAGTGGCCAACCAGGTGCCTCTAGGAAGCCCACAAGCAAGACGGCTGCAGCAGCATTATCCTGCCTGTGCTCCACAGCACCTCATAGAATAGGCATGCTCCTCTGGTACTGGAGAGAACATAAGAAAAGCCCTGTTGGATCAGACCAAGGCCATCAAGTCCAGCAGTCTGTTCACACAGCTTTCAACCAGGTGCCTCTAGAAAGCCCACAAGCAAGACGACTGCAGCAGCGTCCTGCCTGTTTTCCACAGCACCTAATAGAATAGGCATGCTCCTCTGATCCTGGAGAGAATAGGTATGCATCATGAACTAGTATCCATTTTGACTAGTAGCCATGAATACCCCTCTCCTCCATTAACATGTCCACTCCCCTCTTAAGGCCTTCCAAATTAGCAACCATCACCCCATCCTGGGGCAGGGAGTTCCACAATTTAACTCTGCATTGTGTGAAGCAATACTTCCTTTTACCTGTTGTGAATCTCTCCCCCTCCAGCTTCAGCAGATGACCCCGCGTTCTCGTATTACGAGAGAGGGAGAAAAGCTTCACCCTGTCCGCTCTCTCCATACCATGCCTAATTTTATAGACCTCTATCGTGTCTCCCCTTACCCGCCTTTTTTCCAAGCTAAACAGCCCTAAGCATTTCAACCGCTCCTCATAAGGCAGTTGCTCCTCCCCCCGCCCCCCCACGATCATTTTGGTCGCTCTTTTCTGCACCTTCTCAAGCTCTGCTTGAGATCATAATGAAAGGATGTAATCTGAATGTAATCGGGGTGTTGCCTGGGAGGGGGGAAATGTCGGATCTGCGCGTCTGATCTCCATATATAGACGACTCATCCCAGGGAGGATGGCAAACCACAGGCTCCTCCTTAGAAGCTGTGCAAAGGATAACGATGACAATAATTCAGAAATCAGACATTTTGCATTTTCAAATCTTAGCATGCCCGGGCTATGTTTTATGACTTCTGCAGTCTGGCTCTTGGTTCCAACCCTCCGGGAAAGCGAAATTAGCTATCATCCGCCGTCCCAACCCGCGCTGTGGACCCTGCGGGGGCATGAAGGGACACGTCAACTGCGCCCGGAATCGTTCCCGGGAAACGAATCGCGGCACCAGGCGCAGCCGTTAATGATACATGGTTCGTGTCAGGACGGAAAAGTTGCTGATCTAACAGCGGGGGATCCCTGCGATGGAATCCGCGCTCTTTCCCTCTCCCTCCCTCCCGACATGCTGAGATATACAAACAGAAGACAGGAAACGGCATGCATCAAAAATAGCAATTTTGACAACAACAACAAAAAGACACTCTGGCAAGGAAACCTTGGGATAACTCAGCTATTTGTAAGCTATAAAACAGTGTAAGCTATAAAACAGTGCTCGGAATGGGGGACACAGGACCCTTGCAGCCATGAAAAAGTAGGACCCCCTCCCCAGTCCAGGTACCAAGACGTTGCCAGTGGCCAGCATCAGATGCTCGGGTATTGGGGGTAGTAGGGTAGAGCCAGCGTGGGGTAGTAGTTAAGAGCGGCGGACTCTAATCCGGAGATTGGGGTTGGTTTCCCCTCTCCTCCCCCATGAATCTGTCAGCAATGCTGATTCGATGGCCTTAGGCAGATCATGAGGGCTTCTTGGCCATCTTCTGGGCATGGAGTAGGGGTCACTGGGGGTGTGTGGGGGGAGGTAGTTGTGAATTTCCTGCATTGCGCAGGGGGTTGGACTAGATGATCCCGGGGGTCCCTTCCATGGTTCTATGCCTGCTGGGTGACCTTGGGCCAGTCACACACACTCTCTCAGCCTGCAGGGTTGTCGTGCGGATCAGACAGGGAAGGGAGAACCATGGATGCTGCTCTGGGCTCCTTGGAGGAAGGGAAGGATAAAATTTAGATAAATAGGTAAGACAGAGAAGGTAGATAAATTTTAGAGGGTAGCCATGTTGGTCTGATGTAGAACAGCTGGACTCAAGTCCAACAACACCTCAGAGTCCAACAAGGTTTAGAGGGTATGAACTTCTGAGAACCGCAGCTCCACTCATCAGGCAGATAAGGTATATGGAGGTACCATGCATCATGAACACACGAAGCTGCCTTCTACTGAATCAGACCCTTGGTCCATCAAAGTCAGTATTGTCTACTCAGACCGGCAGCGGCTCTCCAAGGTTTCAGGCTGAGATCTTTCCCATTGCTTACTTGCCTAGTCCCTTTAACTGGAGATGCTGGGGATTGAACCTAGGACCCTTCTGTATGCCAAACAGATGCTCTACCACTGAGCCATGGCCCCTTCCCTAATATCAAGCTGCCTTTACTGAATCAGATCCCTGGTCCATCAAAGTCAGTATTGTCTACTCTGACAGGCAGCGGCTCTCCAGGGTCTCAGGCAGAGGTCTTTCCCATCACCTACTTGCCTGGTCCCTTTAACTGGAGATGCCGGGGATTGGACCTGGGACTCTCTGAATGCCGAGCAGATGCTCTACCACTGAGCCACAGCTCCCCTCCCCAGGTGGGGTCCCTCCCGGTTCAAAACCAGAAGCCGCCCAAATCAACAAAAGGGGCGGAGAACAGAATCTGTTGTCGGCCGTTTCCGCTCCGGGACCGAGCTCAGTGGAATCCCGAATCCGTCCCCGCTGTCATCGAGCCCCCCTATCCTCCAAGCTTGTTTACCAACACGTTGCTCAAGCACCGTTCGCTTCATTTTCATCCTGTGTATCCCCGCGAGGAGGCCGGTTTCTCATTAACAAAAGGGCAGCCCAAGCTGCAAGAGAGCGCCTCGGACTCGGCGCCGACGGCTCCGCACGGCACATTGCATGAAATATTCAAATACCATAATGCCGCAAACCATTCCCTCCCGCTCTTTGCCCTCGTCCCGTTCGCTTGTTTTTTTCCAAAGGCCATCCCTGGGCCTTTTTGCTTCTAATCAAATCCCCCTTAGACGTTGTAACAGCTAGATTCGAACGCAGTAGCGCCTTCGAGACCGACAAGATTTTTGAGTCCACCTATTCTGCTGCAGAACAACACCGCTTCCTGCTGAAACCCCTTAGAAGTTCTGTTCGGGAAAGAACGGCGAGCGCAAAGCAAACATTTCCCGTGACGCCTCCCCGTCCCTGTTTGCTGCCGCTCAGCTGAGCCCGTGCAGGCGTTCCGAAATATCATTTCTATTTCTACCTCCAGAACTAAAATCAAACAGATTGATTCTCGGCGTCGGCTTCCCTCGCTATGTCGCCTACTAACGGAATTACATAAATATCCATTGTGTCTGCCTCTCGCTTGCACGTTGGGGATTCTGCCATCGCAGATGCCGGGATTAATTTGTGTTACTCGGTCACTAGATCGTATCCATTCACTCTTGATTTGTTTTGAAGTGTGAAACGAAGCCGTGCCCTAATGTTATTTTCACGCCGCCTGGGAACGGAGAGCTGCTCCGCGTTTTCCTCTAGAAGTACTATGAACCTAAAGGCAACGGCACAGAAAATGTCCCCCTTTGAATGACAGCCACATGCAAAGATGCAGACAGGTTAGGAAAGATTTAGCTGTTTAAGGATCGTCTTGTGGGGACGCTGCGTCG
Organism: Euleptes europaea; assembly: GCF_029931775.1. Taxonomy (NCBI): domain Eukaryota; kingdom Metazoa; phylum Chordata; class Lepidosauria; order Squamata; family Sphaerodactylidae; genus Euleptes; species Euleptes europaea. The sequence goes on from NC_079332.1 coordinate 13,650,824, forward strand.
ATACAGAATTGCAGCCTCAGCGGTGGAATTCAGCTGAGAATCTCCGCTCCCTCGTCGTGAATCAAGTTTCTAGCCCTTATTGTGAAATGTTGCTGTCTGTCAAAATCTCAGCAGCTAGCAATGGGCTGGCAAAAGTTTCTGGTGATCAGAAGTGGTGGGGGGGGAGTTTTCAGGGCTCTGCCCTGGTCGTTGCAGAAGCAGGGTAAATTATGCAAAACAGTAAAGGTAAAGGTCCCCTGTGCAAGCACCGGGTCATTCCTGACCCATGGGGTGACGTCACATCCCGACGTTTCCTAGGCAGGCTTTGTTTACGGGGTGGTTTGCCAGTGCCTTCCCCAGTCGTCTTCCCTTTACCCCCTGCAAGCTGGGTACTCATTTCACTGACCTCGGAAGGATGGATGGCTGATTCAACCCTGAGCCGGCTACCTGAAACCAACTTCCGTTGGGATCGAACTCAGGTTGTGAGCAGAGCTTGGACTGCAGTACTGCCGCTTACCACTCTGCACCACGGGGCTCTTCTGTACAGTACTACTAGACTCAAATCTAGAAGCTCATTTTAAGGATCTTTGGCAGCTAATTTGGAGTTTGGTATGGTTTTGTTGAGTGGCGAAGAACATTTTACCACCACCCCGTTTTAATTTGATTGTTTTTTTTTTAAAAAAAAAAAGCACAACGAACCAAGACAAAACTCACAACTCTTTCACCAAAATTAAAAAGCGCATTAAAGAGCTTGATCATAACAGCACTACTTTTCGTGCTCGCCGCGTTTGTTCATCTCAGTTTTTCAGAATACCACCACCGCGTGGTTTGCCCGCTTATACTTATTATTTGACAACTCCTCGTCTTTCTAGAGCCTTCTGTTTAGCTAGACTGAATGCTAACCCATCTGTGGTTATGCAGGGCAGAATTTTGAATATGCCATACCCAGACAGGACCTGTCCTTGCTCTTCTGGCTCGATTGATTCATTAGCTCCTGCCCTCTTGGAATGCCACTTTTATGGGGAACTTCGATCATGTTATATCTCTCCCCTTTTAACAATAAATTGAATGCCTCTGTGTCTGACATAATGCCTTTTTTATTAAGTGACAGGGACCCCAAGGCTACATTGTCAGTGGCAAGATTTATCTCAGTCCTTATATCCCTCAAACATTAGTTTTACGCTGCTCAAGGTCAATGAATCAAGGAACTTTTAAGGGATAAAGGAAAGGAAAATTCACAACTGACAAAAGTCAAAACCACATACAGGCAAACATCATTTCATTGCACTTCGCCTTCTCCCCAGGTTGCTTTCAGCATCACCGTTTCCTCCAGGGACTGACTTTAACTTTATTGCACTTGGCTTTACAAAAACCACATACAGGCAAACATCATTTTATTGCGCTCTGCAGAGATTGCTTTTTCGAGCAAGTCTATCGGTGCCATTTTTCAAACCGCATGTGTGCACTTTGTGTCTCCGTGTTAATTCTCAAATTTTTCAACTTTTACATTATTATACACACAATGCTATTGGACACTTAATAGACTACAGCAGGGGTGGGGAACGTCAGGGCCAGGGGCCATTTAAGGCCCGCGAAATAATTTGGTCTGGCCCTTTCTGGGTCCTGGCAGATCTCTAGATCAGAAGGATCTAAGACCCCTCCCGCAGACAGGAATACCCTCTATTAAAGGTGAATGTGAGTTTGTTTTGCCGAGAAAAGGAACCTTTTTTCCCCCTTGCAGAAGAGTTGTTCGCTATGGAGCTGCTAGGACCGCCCAAGAAACTATGTTAACCCTTTCCCGCCTGGGCCATGGAGAAATGTATTCCCTCTGTACTACAAGAGGGCTGGGGGCGGAAGTGGCAACAACGGAGGGGTTAAAGGGGCCAGGGCCAGAATGCGCAAGCGTGTGTGTGGGGGTGTTCTTAGCCAGTGTGTCCTCATTTCATCCCTGCAGGTGGAGGTAGCAGGAGCCGGCTGTAGAATCTGGCCCCGACCATGCAGAGCAGGAGCAACTCCAGCGTGCGGCTGGATGGCTACGCCCGGCTGGTGCAACAGACCATCCTGTGCCACCAGGTGGGCGAGTGCGCCACCGCTTGGATGCCTCCCTGCTTGCCCATGTGTGTGTGTGTGTGTGGGTCATCTGGGGCAGCTGCCTGCTTGGGGCTTGGTCGGCTAATTTTTAAGTTGATAATTTTGTATGGCCCACGAATGATGTTATAAATATCCAAATGGCCCTTGGCGGAAAAAAGGTCCCCCAACCCTGGACTACACTATAGTGTAATCTGAACTTTTATATGCCATGGGAAACATAAAAATTCATGTGACTCGCTTTATTGCAAGGTATGCTTGTATAAGGAAATAGATCTAGCATTCCAAAATTCAACAAACAGTGGCCATCTTTCCACCAATTTCTCTCTAAAGGGGGAAAATATTGTCGATGAAGGGACAGCTAATGACAGCTAAGCACACTGTGACCTTTTTGCATCAAATACACTTGACAGTAGAACCTTACTGTGTTTGACTGTGGGGATCAGATGTGAGCTGATAACTGGGCCTGCTCTGTTCAGCACTGGCTGCCTCTAGGTTCGGATTGTGCTTTCCCCCCGTGAGGTAGGTGGGGCTGAGAGAGCTCTTCATAGAACTGTGACTTGCCCAAGGTCACCCAGCTGGCTTCATGTGGAGGAGCGGGGAAACAAATCCAGTTCACCAGACTAGCCTCCGCCACTCACGCGGAGGAGTGGGGAATCAAACCCGGTTCTCCAGATCAGAGTCCACCGCTCCAAACCACCGCTCTTAACCACCACACCACGCTGGCACGTGCGCGAAAAAACGGTCGCACCGTACTGCACTGTTCGGGTGAAATGGAGTGAAGCAATCTGCCACACAGTCACTGACGAACAGAAGAACAGCCTGCTGAAAAATTGGTTCCCTGTACGCGACCGGCAAACAGGACGTGAGCCCAAATGAAGAGAGTCCGAGCTTACCTAGAGGATACGGTGATGCTGAAAGCAACCAGGGGGGAAAGGGCAGACCTTCAGCACAATCGAATTACTTTCCAGGAGAAATCCCTACTCCTCTAAAGTTTCTACTTGTTGTTTGTTAACCTGAAATCCGAAACAGGTGAGCATTTGGTGTCACTGTCTTGCCAGCTAATAATGCTAAATGTCAGCTATCAGCTGAGCAAATATTACAATATCATTTCGAATCAGGATCAGATGTCAACGACAGAGAGCAAACAGCCCTTCGATATTCAGCGGCAAATATTTCAAGCCTACAAAACCGACTTTCCCTCCCGCCTCCAAATCTAGAGTGTCCTGCGAAAGTGCAGGCAAGATCCAGATTTGCCAAAGTGAATTTTTCAGGCACGAGTTTGCTCAGCATTCTTGCAGAAACCTCACTGATGTTCATGCCAGCGTGGTGCAGTGGTTAAGAGCGGTGGCTTGGAGCGGCGGACTCTGATCTGGAGAAGCGGGCTTGATTCCCCTCTCCTCCACGTGAGCGGCGGACGCTAATCTGGTGAACGGGATTTGTTTCCCCACTCCTCCACATGAAGTTAGCTGGGTGACCTTGGGCTAGTCACACTCTCTCAGCCCCACCTACCTCCCAGGGGGTCTGTTGGGGGGAGGGGAAGGTGATTGTAAGCCCATTTGAGTGGTAGAGAAAGTCGGCATATAAAAACCAACTCTTCTTCTTCCTCCTCTTCTTCTTCTTCCTCTTCTTCTTTGTTCATGTGTGTTCTGCCAAAGTGAATTAGCTCTCTTGCAAAAACCTCACTGCTGTTGATGCCTGTTCAGCTATTATATGTTCATGTGAGTTCCACCAAAGCTAATTTTCGGATGCAAGTTTGCTTAGCTCTCTTGCAAAAACCTAATTGCTGTTCATGTTGGTTCCAACATTTACGCCTTTCTTCCTCTCCAGTCATTAACTCGTTCAACAAAGAAAATCAATTTTTAAAAAATATATATCATCCGTCCATGGAGCCTTCGGCATTCTTCTCACTGTGCTCTTTCTTTATTTAAAGACAAGGAAGGGACCACGAGGGTTTCGCCTTCAACACCCCTGGCATGGGTCTTGCTCTACCAGCAAAACGGTAATCCCCGACGGGGGACATCATCTCCAGTTGCCAGGGAAACATCACAACCCCGGCATTACGACTTCGCCTCTGGATTAGCGCAAGGTGGCTTGTCAAAAGACAAATATCTTCGGCAATTAGCAAAACCAGCAAAGGGAAAATCATGATAACGCTGGAGATAGGACACATTAAATCCAATTTAAAGTCGGATCTCTCCGAGAGCGTTCCCCAGCGAGGGCGTCTCTCTTTTAACAACCCTTTCAGCCTTAAGTAAACGGAAGTCGGGGAATAACGTCAAGCAGGATAGTCATTTGTTTTATTAGTCATTTCACGGGCTAATTTAGAAGATTATAATAAACTGCAAAATGAACATTTAGGATGTTTCAGCCGCTTCCCCCCTCCCGTTGTGACTACAGTTTGCGTTTGGAAATCAGAGAGAACGGGCACTCGTCTCCTCGCTGTAGAAAAGCCAACTCCTGGGATTCTGTCACATGGTAGTGTGACCAAATGACACCCAAAGCTGAAGAAATGCTTTTCAACCTGTTCATCAGTGACCTGGAGTTGGGGTTAAACAGTGAAGCAGCCAAGTTTGCAGATGACACCAAATTATTTAGGGTGGTTAAAACAAAATCGGACTGTGAAGAGCCCCAGAAGGAAGAATGGGCATTAAAATACTGGATGGGCATTAAAATACTGGAAGAATGGGCATTAAAATGGCAAAGGAGATTCCATGTGAGCAAGTGTAAAGTGATGCACATTGGGGCAAAAAATCCCAACTTCACATATACACTGATGGGATCTGTGCTGGCAGCGACAGATCAAGAAAGGGATCTTGGGGTGGTAGTAGATAGCTCAATGAAGAGGGCAACCCAGTGTGCGGCTGTTGTAAAAAAGGCAAATTCCATGCTGGCCATAATTAGATGAGGAATAGAGAATAAAACTGCTGATATCATACTGCCCTTGTACAAATCTATGGTGAGACCACACTTGGAATACTGTGTACAGTTCTGGTCACTGCACCTAAAAAAGGATATTACAGAGCTTGAGAAGGTGCAGAAAAGAGCAACCAAAATGATTAGGGGACTAGAGCAACTGTCCTATGGGGAGCGGTTAAGACGCTTAGGGCTGTTTAGCTTGGAAAGAAGGCAGCTGAGGGGAGACATGATAGAGGTCTATAAAATTATGCATGGTTTGGAGAGAGTGGACAGGGAGAAGTTTTTCTCCCTCTCTCGTAATACTAGAATGCAAGGTCATCTGTTGAAGCTGGAGGGTGGGAGATTCAAAACAGATAAAAGGAAGTATTTTTTCACACAACACATAGTTAAATTGTGGAACTCCCTGCCCCAGGATGTGGTGATGGCTGCCAACTTGGAAGGCTTGAAGAGAGGAGTGGACATGTTCATGGAGGAGAGGGGTGTTCATAGCTATTAGTTAAGGTGGATACTGGTCATGCTGCATACCTATTCTCTCTAGTATCTGAGGAGCATGCCTATTATATTGTGTCCTGTGGAACTCAGGGAGGATAATGCTGCTGCAGTCGTCTTGTTTGTGGGCTTCCTAGAGGCACCTGGTTGGCCACTGTGTGAACAGACTGTTGGACTTGATGGATCTTGGTCTGATCCAGTTGGGTCTTTCTTATGTTCTTGTGATCCTTGTTTGGGTACCCCAGATTCCAGCTCCCAAAAAGTAACCAGGGGAAAATGGATCGGGGCCATTGTGCCAGGGAAAGGGGGGGCGCTAGATCTCCAGGATCAAAAACGGTCCCTCCAATGGGGTGCTGTAAGCCCCACTAGAGAAATGAGAGATGGGGGCTATGCAGCTGTTAGAGCAGGGGTGTCAAACATAAGGCCCGAGGGCCGCATCCGGCCCCTTGAGAGCTCTTATCCGATAATCCGACCCGTGACGCAGCTGAGGCAGCCACCCCGCCTCTCAATCTGGGCTGGCGAGGCATTGCTCAGCCCAACCAAGTGACACGTCATACCCGATACTCGTAACAATTGATTTGCATCTCTGTGTTCTGGAGGCCTCACTTCATAAAGGATGTGGGCAGCATGGAGCGGGTGCAGAGGAGACCGACGAGGACGACCAGAGGCCTGGAGACCGAGCCCTGCGAGGAAAGGCTGAGGGACTCGGGAATGTTCAGTCTGGAGAAGAGGAGGTTGAGGGGGGACAGGATTGCTCTCTTGAAGTATTTGAAGGGCTGTTGTTTAGAGGAGGGCAGGGAGCTGTTCCTCTTGGCAGCCAAGGACAGGACTCACAAGAATGGGTTTAAATTATGGGCAGAAAGGTACCAGCTGGAAATTAGGGGGTTGGGAATTTACAGTAAGAGTTGTTCAGAAGTGGAATCGGCTCCCTAGGGAGGTGGTGCGCTCCCCCTCTCTGGCAGTCTTCAAGCAGCGGCTGGACAAACAGTTGTCAGGGATGCTCTAGGCAGATCCTGGATTGAGCAGGGGGTTGGAATAGATGGCTTGTATGGCCTCTTCCAACTCAATGATTCGATGGTTCTATATATAGGGAAACGTTCAGCACCACACAGGGGAACAATGAGGAGTGATTCCTTCCTCTCTGATCAAAAGACTGGGTGGCTTCACTTTACCAGAGAGCAATCTACCCCCTCCCTCTCTGTAAGGGTGCAGTGTATCCGTGCGAGAACATAGCTTAGCATTAGGACATAAGAAAGTCCATGCTGGGTCATACCAAGCCCCATCAAGTCCAGCAGTCTGTTCACACAGTGGCCAACTGGGTGCCTCTAGGAAGCCCACAAGCAAGACAATTGCCGCAGCATTATCCTGCCTCTGTTTCAAAGGACCTAATATAATAGGCCTGCTCCTCTGATCCTGGAGAGAATAAGTCTGCATCATGACTAGAATCCATTTTGACTAGTAGCCATGGATAGCCCTCTCCTTCATGAACATGCCCACTCCCCTCTTCAAGCCTTCCAAGATGGTACCCATCACCACATAAGAATATAAGAAACGCCCTGCTGGATGAGACCCAGGCCCATCAAGTCCAGCAGTCTGTTCACACAGTGACCAACCAGGGGCCTCTAGGAAGCCCACAAACGACTGCAGCAGCATTATCCTGCCTGTGCTCCACAGCACCTAATATCATAGGCATGCTCCTCTGATCCTGGAGAGAATAGGTATGCATCATGACTAGTAGCCATTTTGACTAGTAGCCATGGATAGCCCTCTCCTCCATGAACACGTCCGCTCCCCTCCGAAAGCCTTCCAAGTTGGCAGCCATCACCACATCCTGGGGCAGGGAGTTCCACAACTGAACTCTACATTGTGTGAAGAAAGACTTCCTTTTCTCTGATTTGAATCTCACCCTCCAGCTTCAGCAGATGACCCCGCATTCTGGTATTATAAGAGAGGGAGAAAAGATTGTCCCTGTCCACTATATATATCCTTCCTCTTAGCTCACTGATCAACGGTAAAATGACTGTTTTCCTTAGGTATGTGTGGATGATTGTGCCAAAAAGGGAACCCACGATGCCGCCGTGCAGCCCCCCCGCCAACTTCCCTTTCCTGCCGGCTTCCTCTGCCTCCGTTTCCCCACTTGCCCACCTGCCCAATCGCCCTTCCTCGCCATCCCACCGACAGCGTCGTTTCCCGCCCCCCTACCCAACCAGCGTAACTGCTTACCCCATCCAGCCTACCTTCATAAAAAAAAAAATTAACTTTCCCACACTGCATCGAGGGTTGCTAGGCAACCCAAAATGTCAGCCGGGTTTTTTGCAAACTCTGGGAAGCACAGACGTCACTAGATGCTTTGGGGAGATGGTTCACCACCATTTGTGTGTGTGTGTGTGTGTGTGTTCAACTTTTCATAGTTATGAGTAAACCTGGATATCGTCCACAATTTGGTGAAAGATACGCCCTGGCCCCCTGCAATTGCTCCTTGTGGATTTTTTGAGCAACACAGTGGAACCACCTGCTGCTGCGGGATAGACCAGGAGTCCCCAGCATGGTGCCTTCATTACAACAGCCCTGTCGGGTAGGCCAGCGTTGTTACATTCCGATTGCACGTGCGGAACTGGGGCTGAGAGGGAAGCAGACTTGCGCACACGAACACATGAAGTTGCCTTAACCACTACACCATGCTGACTCTTCACATCAAGCTGGCTCTCCTATGCTATGGAGTCCATTGGAGCAACACATCTGCTACCAGGGAACTGTTCATGGTCCTGCAGAGCTTGCCACTGGCTCCCATCCTTATCAACTTTTTCTTGCTCTGGAATAGTACACATGAACACATGAAGCTGCCTTATACTGAATCAGATCCTTGGTCCATCAAAGTCAGTATTGTCTACTCAGACCGGCAGCAGCTCTCCAGGGACTCAGGCAGAGGTCTTTCACATCACCTACCTGCCTAGTCCCTTTTAACTGGAGATGCCAAGGACTGAACCTGGGACCTTCTGCATGCCAAGCAGATGCTCTGCCACGATGCCACAGCCCCTTCCCTCCTTAAGGCCAGGCAATTGGTTTCAGGGTGGAGGTCACATTTAAACCAGGGGCTTGCTGGCTGATAGCTCAGCCTCCTTATTGCGCTGCGCTCCTAAACGGGGGCCTCTCTCAGCAAGCACCCAGCGCTGTGATTCCACCCTGGAAAATGGAAAGCGAAATCTTTCCAAGGCTAATCGAAGATATTCCACTGGTACCCTGAGACACCCTTCCCCAGGTAATACTGCAAAAGGGTTTGGAGCCACCAAGGGGCTCCAAGCAAAGATACCCCCAATACTCACTTCACATCACTCAAACGGAATCCAAGCATAGTATGGAAGTACACCACATGACTTATCTCCACGTTTCCCCAAGGTCCCCGAAATTATGTCCCCTTAGTTCCCCTCCCCTTGGTGACAGGGTCCCAGGACCGGGTCCATTTTGTAGACTGTAGCCAACGGCACGCAGAATCTCCGATCCACTTCCCCGTCATCTTCTGTAACACTGAAAGAAATCCCGTGGGATCTCCCCCTTCCAGTCCAAGCTTATGAGGAATCACTCCAGTCTAAGATAGGGAGGCCAGGTCTACTGAAAGCACCAAATTCCCTTAATTCACACACGTGCCATTTTCCCAACCGTTATTTCGTTCCAAAAAATCCCGACACGCAAAAGACACCCGATGCAAATCTAATCACAGCTATCATAAAACACATCCAAGAATATTCTACATTAATTCCCCTTTGTAAAATTATTCTGACTTGTTCGTTATTGATATTTCAGAGCCAAGCGAATATTTCAGATTTCACCAATTCACAGGAACGGGTCCTAGTTGTAAAAGCAAGGAAGGGTATCCGTCATGGTCTGAAGAGCTTTTTGTGTAAAGGAACCACCCTTCCCATCTTGTGTGACATAGCCATTGTAGCCATTAACTTACTTAGGGTTGCCAACCTCCGGTGGGGGGGGGGGACTGGAGATCTCCTGGAATTACACCTCCTCTCCAGACTACAGAGATCAGTTCCCCTGGAGGAAACATCTGCTTTGTAAGGTGCGCTCTATGGCATTATACCCTGCTGAAACCCCTCCCCTCCCTAAACCCCACCCTCCCCAGCCTCCCCACCCCCAAATCTCCAGGGATTTTCCAACCCAGAGTTGGCAACCCTAATTATATCCCAAATCTTTCAATGCCAGTGCGACTTGGCAAATTTGATCCTTTCCAATGCTTTGCTACCAACAACTCCCATATTGGACACCAAACATTTTTTTGAACTTGGAAGGCTAATAAACAAATCAGAGGTGACAAAAGAAATATTTACTTGCATAATCTTCTAAATGCCCATGGTTATTTTTGTTTCCTGAATGAATCCAAGAACGGGGGCTGTTGGACCTTAACAGCCCCAAACCCCCATAGCATTGCCAGCCTCCAGGTGGGACCTGGAGATCTCCAGGAATTACAAGTGATCTCCAGACTACAGAGCTCAGTTCCCCTGGAGAAAACGGCTGCTTTGGAGGGTGGACTCTATGGCATTCTACCCTGCTGAGGGCCCTCCTGTCCCCTAACCCCACCCTCTCCAGGCTCCGCCTCCAAATCTCCCAGATTTTCCCAACCGGAAGCTGACATCCCTAATTAATGGCATCCTTGCCTTCAGACCGGCCTTTGAATATAAAGGAGCAACACATACCTGAAGCTTCAACTTTCTCAGCAGGGCAAGCGGGGTCACCGCGAAGGTATCTTGCTGCCCAAGAACGCTCAGACATCATGCAGCTCCCCCGATGGACTTAAACCCCCCGTCGTGGCTGACGCTCCTAGGCCAAGCAAAAAAAAAAGGAAACTGGATTTTAACAAGGGATGAAACGCAGGGAAATCACGCCATTCGCCCAAGTCCAGATACGAAGTCCAAGCTCGGGTGTGACAGCAACATACAACGGCTAAACAAAACAGCTCATAGAATCATAGAGTTGGAAGGGACCCCCAGGGTCATCTAGTCCAAACCCCTGAACAATACAGGAAATTCACAACTGCCTCCCCACACACACACACCCTAGTGACCCCTACTCCATGCCCAGAAGATGGCAACAAAACCCTCCAGGATCCCTGGCCAATCTGGCCTGGAGGAAAATTGCTTCCTGACCCCAAAGTGGTGATTGGCATTCCCCTGGGAAGGTAAGAAAGGGCCACGAGAGCCAAACACTGGTGCAAACCTTCCTGCCCTCCTTCTCATGATCTGCCCAAGTTCACAGAATCAGCATTGCTGACAGATGGCTATCAAGCCTCTGCTTGAAAAACTCCAGGGAAGGAGAGCTCACCACCTCCCGAGGAAGCCTGTTCCACTGAGGAACTGCTCTGTCAGGAAGTTCTTCCTAATGGGTAGCCAGAAACTTTTTTGATTTAATTTCAACCCGTCGGTTCTGCTCCAACCTTCTGGGGCAACAGAAAACGTCTCAGCACCATCCTCTATATGACAGCCTTCAAGTACTTGAAGCTGCTGCATATTGAGTCAGACCCTTGGTCTATCAAAATCAGTCTGACTGGCAGCAGCTCTCTAGGGCCTCGGGATCTTTCACGCCACCTCCTACCTGATCTTTTCACCTGGAGATGCTGGAGAATTGAACCTGGGACCTTCTGCATGCCAAACAGATGCTCTACCACAGAGCCACAATCTCTCCCTAAACGACGATGCCTTATACTGAATCAGACCCTTGGTCCATCAAGGTTAGTATTGTCTACTCAGAGTGGCAGTGGCTCTCTGGAGGTCTTTCACATCACCTACTGCCTGGTCCATTTCCTATGCTATGGAGTCCATTGGAGCCACACATCTGCTACTGGGGAACTGTCCATGGTCCTGCAGAGCCTGCCACTGGCTCCCATCCTTATTAACCTTTTCTTGCTTCTGAATAGTACACATGAACACATGAAGCTGCCTTCTACTGAATCAGACCCTCGGTCCACCGAAGTCAGTATTGTCTACTCAGACTGGCAGCTGCTCTCCAGGGTCTCAGGCAGGGGTCTTTCAGATCACCTACTGCCTGGTTCGTTTCTTGAACGTTTGACACCTTCACACACATGAAGCTGCTTTATACGGAATCAAGTTCAGTATTGTCTGCTCAGACCGGCAGCAGCTCTCCAAGGTCTACGGCAGAGATCTTTCACATCCCCCACAACCTGATCTTTTTAACTGAAGAGGGCAGGGATTGAACCTTAGACCGTCTGACATTCCACCACTAAGCTAGTGACCCTCTGCAATGGTACATGAGTCAGAACTACACAGCCTAGGGTTGCCAACCTCCAGGTGGCCCCTGGAGATCTCCCATTATTACAGTTGAACTCCAGATGACCGAGATCAGCTCCCCTGGAGAAAATGGCTGCTTTGGAGGGTGGACTCTATGGAATTGTACCCTGCTGAGTTCCCTCCCCAAACCCTGCCCTTTCCAGGCTCCGCCCACTTTTGAAAAACACTTGGCAGGTGCCAGGTAAAGTGTCTGTGGGCATCACGGCACCCCCAAGCATCATGTATGGGACCCCTGCATTAGTATATAGCAAAGGACCTGAAGAAAAGATGCTGGCCGTATAGGTTCATTTGCCATTGCTACAAAGCCATTTCTGATTGGTGGCAGGGTCAGTGGCATCATCACTTTCATTCCACGACAGTGATTAAAGCGTCACAGGGGGAAGGCCGGGAAGGCCCGAGTTCAAATCCCCTCAGCCCCAAAGCTTCGCTGAGCGATTGACCTTGGGCCCATCACTTTCTGTTGCCCACCTCGAAGGGTCGTTGTGAGGATAAAACGAGGGGAAGGAACTCCCTGTGCAGTGTTCTGCCCTCCTTGGGGGGAGGGCGGGATAATGTGACAAGATCATGGCACACAAAAAACATCCCCCTTTAAAAAAAAACAAAAAACCAGCAACCTTGTAAGGTAGGTCGGTAACAGCAACAGTCTGAATAACCTTGTCTGTAAACAGGTATTGGGGGGGGGGCGTGTTAAAGATGCTACTCTTTGAATTTACAACTTTTGGATTGAAAACGATCGCTGCTCTCATTTTAATAAACCATCAGCGGGTTCCTGCCGAGGTTTCCTCCGTCCTCATAAACTGTATGAAGTTACCTGTGGTCATTCTTTTGCCTTCTGCATTAAGAGCTTTTCTCTGCTGTCATGCAGCTAACCACCAGCACAGCTGCATTTATTACATTAAATAGGCTATCGATGACTTTTTGTCTAACGTCGCCAACGAGAAAGAGATTTAGGGCATTATTACAGCGGCTTCCTCTCCTGATGAGTTCCTGTTTCTTTTTCCCTGCCAGCTCGTCCCAAGCAATCTCGTGTTTCTCCTAAGCCATTCCAGCTGCCAATGCCGAGAAGAAGCAGGGACGTCTCGAACAGTACCTGTGACGCGGCGGCTAAAGGGGCTCCGTTATGAAGCTCCCGGTTCAAATCTCGACTCTGCCTCGGACTCAGGAGGTCGCAGGAGAAAAGCGATTGCCTCTGCGGGGTCGAAGCCATTTTCTCCAGGGGAATCGATCTCTCTACTCTGGAGATCGTGTATAATCCCAGGACACCTCCAGGTGGGCAACTCTTCCTTGCGTTCGCAGGGCCCGCAGGAAGCAGAGTGCTCGCTCGAAGGGAGATCATCTTTCTGGCTTAACGGCTCCCCGTCGCACCGCCACGTAAAAGGAGCGCGTTCAGACCGGGAGCCTGTTTACCTGTTTCTCAACCTAACTGCAAATCTCTTAAACCCCTCTCAGGTGGAAGAGACGCCTCCCCGCCAAAGCACTATCAAGCCGGCTTCCCCGGGGGACGCATCACACTGTCAAAGAACTCGAAAAGCTTATTTGCCTTAACTTATTACCCAAGCAGCAAATGAGCAAACAAACCGAGTTTGTTCTCTCTCCCCACCCCCTCCATCGCTAAGTAACATGACTCAAAAAGATTATATTACTCATATAACACAACCCTGAGAATCCAGCATCCACCGTCCCATTTGAGCCCTTTGGGAATTGTTTTCCGCTGAGAAAACATTTCCCGGAACGAAAGGGGGGGGGAGAGAAACGCCATCCCGAAGAGCTTTTTTGGGTCCCGTTGGCTGCGCGAGAACGGAACCGATGTTCATTAACATGCCGCTATGCCAGTAAATTGCAAACCGCGCGTCGGGCAGGCGGCTGGGTGGTGAGCGAACAGCTCCGCCGCTGCCAGAAACAAATAAATTGAACCGCAAAACTGCTCCGCAAAGGCCCATTGGCGGGGGAGGTGGCCTGTCGCCCCCCAGAATGATTCGAGGTGATGGCCCGGGTGCCTTCCCATCAGCCTCCGAGACGGCCAGCGCAGCAGGCCTGCCGTCGCCCTTCCCACGCAGAACTGCAGTCCAGGAATCTACCAATTTGGTGTCTCTGCATGAGTCTCTGTCCTGGGCTCTCAAGAGGCATGCCCACAACACAGGCTTTCACCCCCAACAGAGGAGTTCTTACATGTTTCAAAAGTAAGCATATCTCCCCGCCCCTCACAACCTCTTCTTTAAAATCCTTCTCTGTCTCAACATAGAAGAAGAGCTGGTTTTTATATGCAGACTTTCTCTACCACTTAAGGGAGAATCAAACTGGCTTACAATCACCTTCCCTTCCCACAATAGACACCCTATGAGGTGGGTGGGGCTGAGAGAGCTGGAAGAGAGCTGTGAGTAGCCCAAGGCCGCCCAGCTGGCTTCATGTGGAGGAGTGGGGAAACCAACCCGATTCACCAGATTAGCGTCTGCCGCTCATGGGGAGGAGTGGGGGATCAAAACCAGTTTTCCAGATGAGAGTCCACTGCTCCAAGCCACCACTCTTAACCACTACACCACATAGCCAGCTCCTGCAATGCCACCTCCATTTCTCCTTGGTTCTCTGCATCGATGGTTTGCTTTAGCACATCTAAGAATCTCATCAATCGATCAATTACCAACCAGGGCAAATCCAGCTCCAAATTATGTCCCAGAGTTTGGTGAGACAGAGGTCTGGGAGCTGCTTCCAAACCCCGCAGGCCGAGGATCTGGCTCTCCTTCTTTTGGCCACTCCCATTTAATGTCAAACGTCCTCTTTGGGGACTTGGGAACGTTGGTAAGGACCACTCAGTTCCTTTAATGTTTCTACTTTACTGTTTCTACTCGTTTCAATCGTTTTCGGGGGTCCGAAGTACCTGGACTTTGTTTCGCATCTGCCTGGTGGCAGAACCACCTGTATGTCCCGCTAGGAACGGGTGGGATTTTGGTTCAAATATTCGCTTGGCCATGAAACTCCATAGGTGAATGCTGGGTGGCACCTTGGGTTGCTCTTAGGGTTGCCTGGTCCGTCTTGGGAAATTCCTGGAGATTTATGGGTGGAGCCTGAGGAAGATGGGGTTTCAGGAGGGAACTCATTGGGGTATAACACCATAGAGTCCACCCTCCAAAACAGCCATTTTCTCCAGGGGAACTGATCTCTCTCCTCTGGAGATCATTTGTAATTCTGGGCCCTACCTGGAGGCTGGCAACCCAAGTATCAACACCAGTCTTGTCTCCTCTGGCTGGTCATGGCTCTCCAGGGTCTCAGACTGAGGTCTTTTGCATAACCTTTGACCTGATCCTTTCCCCTGGAGATGCCAGTGATTTCACCTGGGACCTTCTGGCCCTGAGACACAGCCCCTCCCCGCTAAACACTCTGGGCCACTCATTTTCAATCTCATCTACCTCACAGGGTTTGTTGTGAAGATCAAGTGGAGGAGGGAGAACCACAGTTGCTGCCCCAAGCTCCTTGAAGAAAGAGGAGAAACAATGAGGGAGGATGGATGGATGGATGGATGGATGGATGGATGGATGGACAAGTGAATGAATGGATGGATGGGTGAACAAGTGAATAGATAGATGGATGAATGATTGGATGGATGAACGATTGGATGGATGGATGGATGGATGGATGGATGAGTGACTGAGTGAATGAGTGAATAGTGAGTGAATGAATGAATGGATGGATAAAAAAGTTAATGGATAGATGGATGAATGATTGAATGGATGGATGGGTGAGTGAGTGACTGAGTGAATGAATAGTGAATGGATGGATGGATGGATGAGTGAATGAATTAGTGAATGAATGGATAGATGGATGGATGGAAATGGAGGAGGAAGAACCACAGTTGCTTTCCCAAGCTCCTTGGAGAAAGAGGAGAAACAATGAGGGAGGATGAATGGATGAGGGAATGAATGAATTAGAGAATGGATGGATGGATGGATGGATGGATGGATGGATGGATGGATGGGTGGATGGGTGGGTGGACAAGTGAATGAATGGATGGATGGATCGAAGGATGAACAAGTGAATGGATGGATGGATTGGTCAGTTAGTGAATTAGTGGATGGAGGAGGAGAAGGAAAAGGAGAAGAAGAGTTGGGTTTTATATGCCAACTTTCTCTTCCACTTAAGGAAGTCTCAGAGCTGCTTACAATCACCTTCCCTTCCTCTCCCCACAACAAAGACCCTGTGAGGTAGGTGGGACTGAGAGAGTGCGACTAGCCCAAGGTCACCCAGCTGGCTTCATGTGGAGGAGTGGGGAAGCCCATCCAGTTCACCAGATTGGCCTCCACCGCTCACGTGGAGGAGTGGGGAATCAAGCCCGGTTCTCCAGATCAGAGTCCACCAAACCACCGCTCTTAACCACTACACCACGCTGGCTCACTACACCACGCTGCATGGATGGATGGATGGATGGATGAATGGATGGATGGATGGACGGACGAGTGAATGAGTGAATTCTGGCTACCCTGTTTTCAGTGGATTCTTTGCTCAGAACGACTCTTGTGAATCTTTTGGTCCACCTTTTAACCTGAGCAGCCTTTCCCTCAAGCTTGGCCACGGCCGAATCATCCGCAGGCCAACCATGGGTGCAACGGCACAGTTCCTCTTCCCTCGAAGGCAAGTCTGCTTAGGCAACGCCATTTCCCCTCCTCCAATTTTGTCCTAACAACTGCCCTGTGAGGTAGGCTGAGCTGAGAGAGAAGGGCTGGGCAATGGCACCCAAGCAAGCTTCCGTGGCGGAAGCGGGGATTTGAACCTGGGTCTTCCGGATCGTAGTCTGGCACTCTAACCTTGCCGAGCCAGTGGGCACCTTTGGAATTCTGACACAAGCCGGAGGGCGCAACCACAAAATACAGGGGACAAGAGGAGTAATAATAAAAAAAATGGGGGAAGAGCAGCACGAGAGAGAATAAGATAAACTCTGTAGTGTAGCTGCCACCAAAACCACATTCTTTTCATTTGCACAGCCAATCACATCTCCAAGGGCCAATCAGAAGCCCTGCTGGGCAGGAGCCCCACCTGGCTCCACCCACTTTCTAAAAACACAGGGAGGGGCCCCAGGAAAGGAATCCATGGGGGCCGTGTCGCTCACGGACCCCACATTAGGGATCCCTGCTCGAAGAGAGCCTGCATGGTGTGGTGGTTAAGAGCGGCGGATTCGAATCTGGAGAGCCGGGTTCGATTCCCCGCTCCTCCACATGGGCGGCAGACTCGAATCTGGAGAGCCAGGTTCGATTCCCCACTCCTCCACATGGGTGGCAGACTCTAATCTGGAGAGCCGGGTTCGATTCCCCACTCCTCCACATGGGAGGCAGACTCGAATCTGGAGAGCCAGGATTAATTCCTCGGTCCTCCACATGAGCAGCGGACTCTAATCTGCTGAACTGGATTGGTTTCCCGACTCCTCCACATGAAGCCCACCAGGTGACCTTGGGCTAGTCACAGCTCTCTTTGAGCTCTCTCAGCCTCACCTACTTCACAAGGTGTCTTGTTGTGGGGAGAGGAAGGGAAGGTGACTGGAACCCGGTTTGATTCTCCTTTAAACAAGGGAAGTCGGCAGATCAAAACCAACCCTTCTTCACTACACCACAATA
Organism: Euleptes europaea; assembly: GCF_029931775.1. Lineage (NCBI taxonomy): Eukaryota > Metazoa > Chordata > Lepidosauria > Squamata > Sphaerodactylidae > Euleptes > Euleptes europaea. The sequence goes on from NC_079332.1 coordinate 13,668,207, forward strand.
GCTTTGTATGTAAAAGAGTGATCGAATCTATTTTAAAAGCCGCCAAATACCGTACTGTTGAAAGCAATTTAAGAACACTCTCCTGCAAGAAGAGAGCACAGGCTCTCCTCTGAAGAAGCCCGCATACTATCTCCAATCAACCCCAATTCTTTGCTCTCTCTCGCTCTCATCTTCTCCCCACTCAAACTGCTTGGCACTGTTTTCATGTTCTCTCTTCCGTTCGATGCCTTCCCCAGAGCGCCAAGGAGCATCCCGTTCTGAACGCTGAAGAGAGCGCGAGGTTACCAGCAGTCCGGAGAACATTGCCCATCTTGAACTCCCCCCCGTTGAAAAGAAACCCCTCGTTCCCCCAGAGCCTCCAGCCAGCCGGCATCCGTTATCAGGATTTTCTCCGAACAGCTCACGTTTGACGGCGCTGATTTCTCTTGCACTGTTTACAGGGATGTGTTTGACAACTGACCCAAATTCCACGCCACAGAGGCACTGGGGTTACATAACGTCACAGGAAGAGAGCCCTGCTGGATCAGACCGGTGAGGGTCCATCTAGTCCAGCATCCTGTCTCACACAGTGGCCAACCCGTTCCTCTGGAGGGCCAGCAATGGGGCATAGAGGCTAAGGCCTTCATAAGAACATCAGAAAAGCCCTGCTGGATCCCACCAGTGATGGTCCATCTAGTCCAGCATCCCGTCTCACACAGTGGCCAACCAGGTTCCTTTGGAGGGCCAACAACCAGGCATGGAGGCCGAAGCCTTCCCCTGAGAAGAACATCAGCAGAGCCTTGCTGGATCAGAGCAGTGGTCCATCTTGTCCCGCATCCTGTTTAACACAGTGGCCAACCAGTTCCTCTGCAGGGGCAACAACAGGACATGGAGGCCGAGGCCTTCCCCTGAGAAGGACATCAGAAGAGCCCTGCTGGATCAGACTGGTGGTCCATCTAGTCCAGCATCCCATCTCACACAGTGGCCAACCAGTTTCTCTGGAAGGCCAACACCAGGGCATAGAGGCCGAGGCCTTCATAAGAACATCAGAAGAGCACTGCTGGATCAAACCAGTGGTCCATCTAGTCCAGCATCCTGTCTCACACAGTGGCCAACCAGTTATTCTAACAACAGGGCATAGAGACCGAGACCTTCCCCTGATAAGAACATCAGAAGAGCCCTGCTGGATCAAACCAGTGGTCCATCCAGTCCAGCATCCCGTCTCACACAGCGGCCAACCAATTCCTCTGGAAGGCCAACAATAGGCGATAGTGGCCAAGGCCGCCCCCTGAAGTCGCTCCTGGCAGCCATCAACTTTTAATCCAATGAAGGAGGAGGTGGGAGGATCCAGTCTTGACTTGGACAACCCAGGCTGACTCGATTTCATCAGATCTTGGAAGCTAAGCAGGGTCGGCCCTGGTAAGAACTTGGATGGGAGACGACCAAGGAAGTCCAGGGTTGCTACCCAGAGGTAGGCAATGGCCAACTGCCTCTATTTAATCTCTTGCCTTGAAAACCTTATTGGGTTGTCATCAGTTGGCTGTGACTTGAAGCCATTTCCCCCCCACCCACCCCCACCTGGATCAAGGGTAAGCAACTTATCCTTGGGCAGGAAATCATTTAACGTTTAAGATTTATACCTAACACTCACTACTTAAAAAGCAATCAAGGTGGCATCCAAAATGAAAATAAAATAAAATAAAGGAATTACAGAAGATAAATAAGATCCCAGCCCAAGAAGCCACACAAATAACAGAAGGAAGAAGAAGAGTTGGTTTTTATATGCCGACTTTCTCTACCACTTAAGGAAGAATCAAACCCGCTTACACTTACCTTACCTTCCCCTCCCCACCCCACAACAGACAACCTGGGAGGTAGGTGGGGCTGAGAGAGCGTGACTAGCCCAAGGTCACCCAGCTGGCTTTGTGTGTAGGAGTGGGGCAAATAAATCCAGTTCTCCAGATCAGTCCACCTCTCCAAACCACCGCTCTTAACCACTACACCACGCTACAGTCGCATAGTGAAATCAAGCAGGCTAAAATCGATCGATTCAGTAATAGAATCAACCACGATACAAAAAGAAAAGAAAAGAAATCCACAGCTTCGAGAAACTAATAGCCAGGGAAAACCTCCGAAGTTCGCCCAACTGTTGCTATTGCCCCAGAGTGGTCCTGGCAACATAGCGGACCTTCTCAATCTCTCCATCCCCATCTCCTGCCCCCCGAGACCAATACCCAACTCCTTTTCTAATGACGTGGGTTGGAATTGCCCAACGCCAGTGGTCAATCCCTAGAACTTTCTTACTGGGGGAAATTGACTAGCCACTACACATGAACACATGAAGCTCCCTTACACTGAATCAGACTCTTGGTCCATCAAAGTCAGTATTGTCTACTCAGACCGGCAGCAGCTCTCCAGGGTCTCAGGCAGGGGTCTTTCACATCACCTTCTGCCTGGTCCTTTCAATTGGAGATGCCGGGGACTGAACCTGGGACCTTCTGCATGCCAAGCAGCTGGGACCTTCTGCATGCCAAGCAGATGCTCTACAACTGAGCCATGACCCTCCCAACACAAAGCTGCCTTCTACAAAGTCAGACCCTGTCAAGGTCAGTATTGTCTACTGAGGCTATCAGCAACTCTCCAGGATCTCAGGTGGAGGTCTTTCACATCACCCAGTATCTGGTCCTTTTTAACTTGGGATGCTGGAGGTTGAACATGGGATCTTCTGCATGAACACATGAAGCTGCCCTGAACACATGAATACATGAAGCTGCCTTATACTGAATCAGACCCTTGGTCCATCAAAGACAGTATGCCTACTCAGACCAGCAGCAGCTCACCAGGGTCTCATGCAGAGGTCTTTCACATCACCTACTCGCCTAGTCCCTTTAACTGGAGATGCCGGGGATTGCGCCTGGGACCTTCTGCACGCCAAGCAGATGCTCTACCACTGAGCCACATGCTCTCATTTTGCTACATCGTGCCACCTGATTTCAATCAGCAAGTTTCCTTCTTGATGCTCGTGGTTATTGTTTAGCTAGTGAATCAGGCCTGGAGTTTCTGAGGTTGGGTCAGCCTGGCCTTTCCCTGCTTTTTCACGGCATTAAGAAGAATAACGGGAAAGAGGCAGATCTGCTTAGCTATGGATGAAAGGCTCGAACATAAATGAAGGATAGATTGGTAAGTCCATTAAGAGAACTCATGAAATGTAATACATAAGGGTGGGGCAGCCAACCTCCAGGTGGGGTCTGGAGATCTCTCTCTGGATGGGGGGAGGGGCCACGGCTCACTGGTAGAGCATCTGCTTGGTGTGCCAAAGGTCCCAGGTTCAATCCCTGAAAACTCCAGTTAAAGGGATTAGGCAAGCAGGTGATGGGAAAGACCTCTGCCTGAGACCCTGGAGAGCCGCTGCCAGTCTGAGTAGACAATACTGACTTTGATGGACCGAGGGTCTGGTTCAGTAGAAGGCAGCTTCATGTGCTCAATTGCAACTGATTTCCAGACTACAGAAATCCATTCCCCGGGAGGAAACGGCTGCTTTGGAGGGTGGGCTCGATGGCACGACATTCCACTGGGGTCCCTCCCCTCCTCAGGTCCGACCCCCAAAATCTCCAGCGACTGCCCAACCCAGATTTAGCAATGCTAGCTCTGGGGCAGGGCCAATTCTCTGCAGTTACTGGCCACGGAAGATTTTTGTCCTAGCCAAAAGCACCGCGTTACCTTGCCGTCGGGCTCTTCAAAAGATCAACCCCAACGTCTTCGGCACTGCCCGGAAACTACCAATAAATCTCTTTAACCACCACTGTAAAGGGAACTATGGGGAGGGGAAGACCCCCTTCCGTTTCTAAGCTGACTCTCAGCGGCAGAATGATGAACCATGAAGAAATGTCTTTTAATTTTATATATATATATATATATGTGTGTGTGTGTGTGTGTGTGTGTGTGTGTGTATATATATATATCTAATAGGTATATATATATATATATATTAAAAATTGCCTCTCCGTGATCCCGTCAGAAATGCGAAAGATTAAAACAATGCCGGGGCGAAGAAATGATATGCTAAATTTCAGCTTGACGCGATTTAAAATGGCTAAGCTCTTAAACCCTGCAAGTTATGATTTTAAGAAGGGATAATGAAGGGGGGGGAGGAGGGGAAAAGAGAACGGCCTTTTGCGGAGCTGTTCTTTGCAAAAAGCGGGAGGGGGAAAGGAGCCGAGCCCGCCGGCAACTGGTTTTCAAATATCGGTATCATTACGTTCTGATTACATCCCGCATTTTATTAAGAAAAGCTGAATATTACCTATTAGAGTCTCCGATACACGCCGGGCTTCCCGCTGCGAACGCCCCCGGCTCCTTTTCACATTCTCCTCTTATAAACCGAGATATACGACAGTGACGATAAAATATTCTCGGCATGACTGGCCACAGCTGAAGACCCCAGAGGGCCTTGGGTAACGGCCCGTCAGCCCCATCCTAAGCTTATTTTCCAAAAGCCAGTGTAACACAGAAGAAGAAGAAGAAGGAGAAGAAGGAGAAGGAGGAGAAGGAGGAGAAGGAGGAGGAGGAGGAGAAGGAGAAGGAGAAGGAGAAGGAGAAGGAGAAGGAGAAGGAGAAGGAGAAGAGGAGGAGGAGGAGGAGGAGGAGTAGTTGGTTTTTATATGCCAACTTTCTCTAACACTCAAGGAAGAATCAAACCGGCTTACAATTGCCTTCCCTCCCCCTCCCCACAACAGACACCCTGTGAGGTCGGTGGGGCTGGGAGAGCTCCAAGAGAGCTGTGACTAGCCCAAGGTCACCCAGCTGGCTTCATGTGTAAGAGTGGGGAAACAAACCCAGTCCTCCGCCGCTCATGTGGAGGAGCTTCTCCAAGTCAGAGTCTACCACTCTAAACCACTGCTCTTAACCACTACACCATGCTAGAGGAGGAGGAGGAGGAAGCGGAAGAAGAAGAAGAGTTGGTTTTTATACCTCGCTTTTCGCTACCTTTAAAGAGTCTCGAAGCAGCTGACAACTGCCTTCCCTCCCCCCCCTTGTGAAGTAGGTGGGGCTGAGAAAGTTCAGAGAGAACGGCGACTAGCCCAAGGTCACTCAGCAGGCTTCACGTGGAGGAGTGGGGAATCGAACCCAGTTCTCCAGATTAGAACCCACTGCTCCTAACCATTATACCATGCTTGAAAGTGCTGGGCTGTGATCTGAGAGACCTTTTATGCTTGGCTGTTTCATTCGCTGTCACCCCTTCAACGACTTCGGGTGTTTGTGCTGATTATGCTTTTAAAATCTGAGATAAAACAGATCTCTGAAAATGCCGGCGAAATGTGGGGAAACGCAGGGGGGGAGAGCGACTCCGACGGTCAGAAACGGCATGCACTAGCATTTTAGAGGATGACTGCCTCCAACTATGGAGGTTCTCTTTAGCCACCATGTCTGTTGATGGACTTCTCCACAAATCTGCCTAATCCCCTCTATGCTCACAGCCACCACTACGTCCACTGAGCTTGACAGAGCAATGACGGAGTGACCTTGACAGACCAAAAATCTAACCGGAGATGACGCACCTTCATTTGAGAAGGGGTTATGGCTCAGTTGAAGTGCACCCACTTGGCATGCAGAAGGTCCCAGGTTCAATCCCAGGCATCTCCAGTTAAAAAAAGACCAAGCAGTAGGTGATGCGAATGATCTCTGCCTGAGACCCTGCTGGTCAGAGCAGACAATACCGATCTCGACGGACCAGTGGTCTGATATGGCAGCTTCGCATGCTCAAGCAGATCCCAGCTTCAATCCCCGGCATCGCCAGCTAAAAGGACCAGGCAGTAGGTGATGTGAAAGACCTCCACCTGGGGTGACCCTGGAGAGCTGCTGCCAGCCTGAGTAGGCAACACCGGTACGGTTCAGCACCGGCAGCTTCGTGTGTTCAAAGGCACGGCCCCCAGGAAGCCGCCGTGCGTCACACCGATTCCACACGATCGATGCAGCCGATTTGAACGGGCTCGCCTGCGCCGAAGCAAGCGTCCGATTCGACAGAATTGCAGATAGGCTTAATGAAAACGAATGCATTGTCCTAATCCAAGACGGGCTTCGCAATAATACGGCCGCGGAGGGCCAGGCAGGAAATGAAACAAATGTCTCCGAAGCGGGGACGTGGGGGCACACGGGCCCGGCTCCTCCTCTTGCGAGGGCAGAGATGGTTTCCATCACAGACTTGTCTCAATCGCCGCCGCAACAGCCTCAAACCGGGGCGATTGGATTTATCTCTTTAGAGCAGCGGTTCTGCGTGGGAACCGGGCTGCTTTGCTCAATAGAGGGAAGTTTCTTGGGAAAAAGAGGTCAGGCCAGTCAAATGCCAGGTTTTCAGGGGTCGATCCAACGGGAGGTTCTCTCATTGGCTTTGCAATGGGGCTTGGCTGGGGAGAAGAAGGAGGAGGAGGAGAAGAGGAAGAGAAGAAGAGGAAGAAGAAAAAGAGGAGAAGAGGAGGAGGAAGAGAAGGAGGAGTTGGAGTTGGTTTTTATATGCCGACTTTCTCCACCACTGAAGGGAGGCTCAAACCGGCTTACATCACCTTCCCCTCCCCACAACAGACACCCTGTGAGGTTGGTGGGGCTGAGAGAGCTCTAAGAGAGCTGCGCCAACCCAAGGTCACCCAGCTGGCTTCATTTGGAGGAGTGGGGAAACCAACCCAGTCCACCAGATTAGCCTCCACCGCTCATGTGGAGGAGTGGGGACTCAAACCCGGTTCTCCAGGTCAGAGTCCACCACTCCAACCCACCACTCTTAGAGGAAATGCCCTTACAAACTGAGAAGGAAGAAGAGTTGGCTCAGCATGACAGAGGATAATGAGGGACAAGCATACTGGACGGGGGATACACGTCTGGGTACCAGTGGGCGTGAACAAGATCTGGGGGTACGGGTGGACTGTAAGTTAAATATGAGCAGCCAGTGTGATGCAGCAGCACAAAAGGCTAATGTGATCTTGGGGTGCGTCAACAGAGGCATCACAGCCAAATCGCAAGCTGTCATAGTCCCGCTGTATGCCATAGTGGTCAGGACACATCTGGAGTTCTGGAGGCCTCACTTCAGATAGGACATGGACAGAACCAAGCAGGTGCAGAGGAGAGCGACGAGGATAACCGAGGGCCTGGAGACCAAGCCCTACAAGGAAAGGCTGAGGGGCTTGGGAATGTTTAGCCTGGAGAAGAGGAGGTTCAGGGGGGGACACGATGGCTCTCTTGCCTAAAGGAAGGGCTGTCACTTCGAGGAGGGCAGGGAGCTGTTCCTGTTGGCAGCAGAGGAAAGGACTCGCAATAAAGGGTTTAAATTATGGGCAGAAAGGTACCTGCTGGATATTAGGAATTATTATTTTTACAGTAAGAGTTGTTCGACAGTGGAACCAGCTACCTAGGGAGGTGGTGAGCTCCCCCTCATGGGCAGTCTTTAAGCAGAGGCTGGACAAGCACTTATCAGGGATGCTCTAGGCTGATCCTGCATTGAGCATGGGGGATTGGACTAGATGACCTCTGTGGCCCCTTCCATCTCCATGATTCTATGGTTCTAGGAAATCATTCGAACACATAACCCTGCTGGTAAAGATGCCAGCTCCCGGTTGGGAAATGCCTGGAGGTTTGGGGCATGATAAGGGCGGGGTTTGGAGAGGGGGGGGACTCCCATGCCATAGAGTCCGATTGCTGAAGTGGCCGTTTTCTCCAGGCGGACTGATCTCTGTCGCCTGGAGCTCAGTGGTCACAGCGGGAGATCTCCAGCCACCACCTGGAGGTTGGCAACCCTACCTACCGGTTGGGTATAAACCACTAGTCTTCGTTCCGTCTCGAGGATCCGACGCAATTTCTCTCGTTGCCGGCCTCAAGTCGACCCCCAGCGTGGCTCATCTAGAAGACCTGCCGGTTTCGCACGACGCCATCGGACACGCCCGCCTAAAAAAATCCATGCTCAAAATGAGCATCTTCCCCGGTAAATGGAAGCGTTAACAATGCGCGTTGAAGACAGCCGCTGCCGATTACAGGTAATTCAGAAAGAAACCAAAGGCCCCAAACAACAATAAAAGGGCGGAGGGAAACCACAGAGCTGAAACCGATTAGCTCGTAAAAGTTCCCTTCCAAATTGCCCGTGCTTAAGCGAGAAACGCAGCAGGGGAACGTCCTCAGCACTGAGCACCAGCGTGGTGTCGTGGGTTAGAGTGTCGGACTAGGATCGGGGAGTCCCGGGTTCGAATCCCCATTCCGTGGAAGCTGGCTGGGCGGACTCAGGCCACGCACTCTCTCAGCCTAACCTACCGCAGGAGGTTGTTGTGACGATAAAATAGAGGAGAGGAGGCTGGTCAAGATTTATGCACCAAGGAGCTTCTAAGGGGGAAAGGCAGGGGAAGGCAAGGGATGGAAAGGCAGGGAAAGGGAAGTGAAGGGAACAAAAGCAGGGAAAGAGAGAGGAAGGGAAGGCAAGGAAAGGCAAGGAAAGGCAAGAAAGGGAAAGGAAAGGCAGGGAAAGGGAAGTGAAGGGAACAAAAGGAAGGGAAAGGAAAGGAAAGGCTGGGGAAGGAAAGGAAAGGAAAGGCAGGGAAAGGAAAGGCAGGGAAAGAGAAGGGAAGGCAAAGCAAGGAAAGGAAGGGAAAGGCAAGGCTGGGGAAGTGAAGGAAATGAAAGGCAAGGCAGGGAAAGACAAGGCAAAGGGAAAGGAAAGGCTGGGGAAGGGAAGGCAAGGAAAGGAAGGGAAAGGAAAGGCAAGGCTGGGGAAGTGAAGGAAATGAAAGGCAAGGCAGGGAAAGGAAAGGCAAAGGGAAAGGAAAGGCTGGGGGAGGGAAAGAAATGAAAGGCAGGGAAAGGAAAGGCAGGGAAAGGGAAGGAAAGGAAAGGAAGGGAAAGGAAGGGAAAGGAAAGGAAAGGCTGGGGAAGGGAAGGTAATGAAAGGCAAGGCAGGGGAAGGGAAGGGAAAGGGAAGGAAAGGCAGGGAAAGAAAAGTCAGGGAAAGGAAAGGGAAGGCATTTGTGATGAGCCTGTTCCTTTAATCCGGGCCAGTGTTTTAGATTGCCCGAGTCCACTCCAGAACTCAGTGTGGTCAGGAACAGAGAAAATTCATCTCAGTCCTTATAGCCCATAACAACAGATTTTGAATTATGCTGCTCAAGATTTATGAATCAAGGAGCGACTAAGGCAGAAAGGAAAGGAAAGGAAGCTCGCCTGATGACCTCGGGTCAATTGCACATTCTCAGCCTCACCTACCTCACAGGGTTGTTGTGAGCATAAAACACAGGAGCGGAGAATGACGTCAGCCTCTTTGGGGCCCCCACTGGGGAGAAAGGTGGGGTATGAATGAAAGAAATGAATAAATACATTGTGGGTTTGAAGCAAAGGAGTGAGAAAATAAAGTGGTACAACCTGGTGCGTGGGACCAGCTGCGAATGGCGCTACACTTTGATAACTCTCTTTTGTTGACGCTCCCTTACCTCACTGGTTTATCAAGGTCAATCTTGCCTTCTCCGACTAGCAGCAGCTCTCCAAGATCTTCACCAAACCTACTTCCTGGTCCCTTTAACTGGAGATGCCGGGGATTGAACCTGGGACCTTCTGCATGCCAAGGAGAAGCTCTACCACTGAGCCGCAGCCCCTCCCCAGAATGGCTCTCCAGGGTCTCTGAACTGAGGCCTTTCACATCACCTGCTGCCTGGTCTTTTTAACTGGAGATGCCGGGGATCGAACCTGGGACCCTTCTGCACGCCGAGCAGATGCTCTACCACTGAGCCACGTCCTCTCCTCCACCACTAAAGCCCAGGGTTCTTAAACGCAACAGCCAGAAACACCTGCTGTTTGGCCTGGCATGCCTATATTAAGAGGTGGCAGCAAACCTACTCACCCCGCGCCAGTCCCAGTCGAGACGTAAGCATCCTGCAGCATTTGATGTCAACATTAAACAATGTTCGATCCGCCGCATAAAATGCAATTTCGCTCCTAAATGACATGCAAAGGATTTTTTTTGCAGCTGACAGGTAGCACAACGAGCTATTTAGCATCCGTCCACGTATGACAACACGCAACAGGTACTTCAGCAAAATTGACGCCGTTCGGTAATTAACTTACAACGGCTAATTGTTGCTTAAAATCTTCTCGCCGCCCGAAAAAGCCTAGATTCCGAAAACCCATTCTGGCAAAACGACCTCGATATAAACTCGACACAAACGGGAACACCTGAGATGAGAATACCCAGTTCCGGAATCACGTCCCCACGCCCGCGCGCGTCGGTTTTGCAAAATTTCAATTAGATTTTGTTTTGCAGGTTCCCTGGCTGAGCTAATGGGATGCGCCGTAAAACCACAGTGTTGTTCAGAATTCCTCCCAGGCATAAATGAAGTAATGGTCTCTGCGGAGTAGCTCTCTTCCCACCCCCCCTTCACAAGTACCTAAAGAACTTAAAAAAAAAAAACCAGACGGATGCTTTTTGCAGAAAACGCAACTACTGGGGAGGGAAAAAAAATGTAATTCTCGGAGCAAAGGAAACACAAATGAATTCGGGGTAAGCATAAATAGGATGCGCTCGGTTCCATTAGCGAGAGGCCGCCTTCTCCGCCAGCGCCTCATTATTTGGGGTATAGGGGAAGCGTCAGCACTTCTCAGGTTTGGACGGCTCTGCAGCTCTTTGCGGCAGTATTGGGGAGGAATCACACTATGGTCAGCCATCAAAGCCGTCCAGAAACTAACCAACCCGCCCGCAGATGGACGTGGTTCCGTCAAACACATATTCAGGCAGTTCAGACGCAGTTGGGTCACTGCCTCTTGCAAGAAAGGACGTTCGCGGCAGGGGCCGTGGCTCAGGGGTAGAGCATCTGCTCGGCATGCAGAAGGTCCCAGGTTCAATCCCCGGCATCTCCAGTTAAAGGGACTAGGCAAGTAGGTGATGTGAAAGACCCCTGCCGGAGACCCTGGAGATCCGCTGCCGGCCTGAGCAGACAATACTAACTTTGATGGACCGAGGGTCTGATTCAGTACGAGGCAGCATCATGCGTTCATGTGTCTGCAAGAGTGGTGGGCAAGATACCTTCTCTTCCAGGGGGTTCCCAACTTGGTACCCGCGAGCATACCCACACCTTTCCTGGTGCCCGCGAAACGTTTCAGAAAGCGGGAGCAACCAAGCAAGGCATCCCATGGGCCCCTGGAGATAGGTTGTGCAAAATAAAATCACATTCTTTCAGCGGTGGCCGCCACTGCAGGGGTGGTTTTATTCTCTCTCACACTCCTCTCTTTCCCAGTGTATTTTTTAAAAAAATTATTCCTCTCGTCCCCTGCGCTTGGGTTGCAAGGCCTTCTGAGACCAGGTGAGTTGCAACCTAGGACAGGGCCTTCTCGGCCGTGGCACCAAAACGACAGAACCCTCTCCCCAGGGATATTCGTCCGTCCTCTTCTGTCGCTGTCACCCACCTGCGGGTGAAGACGTTGTCATTTCGCCTGGCCTTCCCTCAACGAAACTAAAGTCCTTAAAGACTCCCAACATTTATTGCTATACGAGCTTCCGTAAATCAAATGGAGAGGTTAAGGCGGAAAGCAAATTCCATCAGGGCATCCCATGATCTCTTCTCTGCGCCCTGGGTTTCAATGACTGTTTTCTGACCTTTCGTATATGCATTTTAACTCTGGTTTTAGTTGTCTTTACAATTTTTTAAAAAAAATAATGCTCGTTTTCACTGTTAGCTCCCTCGATGGCCCTGTTGGGGTTAGAAAAACACGGTAAATAATTTTTTTTAAAAAAGTGTTGTAAATAAAATTAAAAAATAACAGCTCTCACTTGGAAAGACGGCGCCGATCGAGAAGATGATGTGGAAAAGAAATTTAATCACTCTGCTCGGTTAATTTGGTTCTGCCGCTAGATTTCCCTTGGTACGTCGTTGGAGAAATATTGCATACTTCGGTACGATGTTTACACGGGCGCCCCTGGAAGAGATCTTTTGCTGGAAAATTGCCGGGGTTTTTTTTTTTTTTTTAAAGAAGCAGCAAAAATGACAAAAAACGAACCACCGCCTTCGATTCTGTCACAGCAGCACATGGGAAGAGATACCTCCGCTGGGACCCGCCGGCGGAGTCAAGTTTTAAAAGCGGCATTTAGCGATTGTTTCAACAGCAACCTGTATCTCGGGATTGGTTCGCTGGACGCCGATTCTGCTGTCGGGCAATTTCACCGATGGGCTATCAAATCCCCCCTCGGCTGCGTTATGTAATGGAGAGACGCGGACGCCAAACAATGTGTCGCGGCGTTGGCCGGGATTAAATATCGCCTCGATCAATGCTGCTGTCCGTCAGGCCACGCAGTCAACGTTTTTTTTTTACTAAGCAGGGCTCCGAGGATCGGCTTACGGTTAGACACCGGCGGCCGTGCCTGCACCCGGAACGCGGTCGCAACATATGGCAGGGCTGCTTCACCCGATCGGTGGCCGAGAAACCTGTGCGCCGGGCAGGGCACGGGGGCCATAGACATGACCTCAGGGCATGAGCAACCTAGGCTAGACATGAGCAACCTAGGCTATACACTAGCGCATGAATTGAGGCCTCGTTCTAACAAACGGCAGGCCTGGGTCTAAACTAGATTGTAGATGGGGGCTTACAGGAATGAATATTTCTCTGCACAGCAATAACTGCCTACACATGAAAGACTACCACGAGAGGGAGAAATGAAGGAGGAGGAGGAGTTGGTTTTTATATGCCGACTTTCTCTACCTTTAAGGAGTCTCAAACCAACTTGCAATCACCTTCCCTGCCTCTCCCCATAACAGATACCTTGTGAGGTGGGTGGAGCTGAGAGAGTTCGGAGAGAACTGTGACTAGCCCAAGGTTAGAATCGTAGAATCATAGAGTTGGAAGGGACCTCCAGGGTCATCTAGTCCAACCCCCGGTACAATGCAGGAAATTCACAACTACCTCCCCCCCGCACACCCTCAGTGACCCCTACTCCATACCTAGAAGATGGCCAAGATGCCCTCCCTCTCGTGATCCGCCTAAGGTCAAAGAATCAGCATTGCTGACAGATGGCCATCGAGCCTCTGCTTCAAAACCTCCAGGGAAGGAGAGCTCACCACCTCCCGAGGAAGCCTGTTCCACTGAGGAACCGCTCTGTTAGAAAGTTCTTCCTAATGTTCAGACGGAAACTCTTTGGATTTCAACCCGTTGGTTCTGGTCCGACCTTCTTGGGCAAGAGAAAACAACTCAGCACCATCCTCTATATGACAGCCCTTCAAGTCCTTGAAGATGGTTACTATGTCCCCTCTCAGGTTACCCAGATGGCTTCAGGTGGAGGAGCAGGGAATCAAACCCGGATCTCCAGATTAGAGTCTGCCGCTCTTAACCACTACACCACACTGGTTCTCAACTAGAACGCTTTTTCTCGTTCCTGCTAGATCTGCAAAGTCTTTTAAAAATTTTTTTGCATGGAAGACCGTTCGTGCATAATTCTATTGTGGAATTCATTGCCTGTGGATGTCGTCATGTCCATGCGCATGGATGGCTTTCAAATGGGATTCGGTAGGGGCTGTGTCTCAGTGGCAGAGCATCTGCTAGGCATGCAGAAGGCCCCCGGGTTCAATCCCCGGCATCTCCAGTTAAAGGGACCAGGCAAGTAGGTGATGGGAAAGACCTCGGCCGGAGATCCTGGAGAGCCGCTGCCGGTCTGAGTAGACAATACTGACTCTGATGGACCAAGGGTCTGGTTCAGTATATGGCAGCTTCATGTGTAGACTGATTCAGGGAGGAAAGATCCATCGATGCGGCTACTACTAAACACGGTGACTAAAGGGAGCCTCCACATGTAGAGGCAGTCAACCACTGAATTCCAACACCGGGAGGCAGCATCGGGTAAGCCCTTAGGCCCAGCTTGGTGGCCCTCCAGGGAAACTGGTTGGCCCTTGAGTGAGACAGGATGCCAGACAAGATGGACCTCTAAGAGAGCCAGCGTGGTGTAGCGGTTAAGAGTGGTGGTCTGGAGCGGTGGACTCTGATCTGGAGAACCGGGGTTGATTCCCCACTCCTCCACATGAGCTGCGGACGCTAATCTGGTGAACCAGGTTGGTTTCCCCACTCCTACATATGAAGCCAGCTGGGTGACCTTGGGCTAGTCACACTCTCTCAGCCCCACCTACCTCGCAGGGTGTCTGTTGTGGGGAGGGGAAGGGAAGGCGGTTGTAAGCCGGTTTGATTCTCCCTTAAGTGGTACAGAAAGTCAGCATATAAAAACCAACTCTTCTTCTTCTCTTTTGAGCCCTCCAGCCTGAAGTGGTGGGGTCAAATAACTGGAAGGGCCCCTCAGAAACCATCTAGTCCAACCCCCTTCTTAACACTTGAAATCCAAAGGTACACACAGGTCTGTCATTTTTCTTGCTTTTAGGGAGAACTAGGCCTTTGGAAGGAGAAGAAGGAAGAAGAAGAGTTTGTTTTTCTATGCGGACTTTCTCTACCACTTAAGGGCGACTCAAACCGACTTACAATCACCTTCCCTTCCCCTCCCCACAACAGACACCCTGTGAGGTAGGTGGGGCTGAGCTCTAAGAGAACTGTAACTTGCCCAAGGTCACCCAGCTGGCTCTGTGTGTAGGACTGGGGAATCAAACCCGGTTCCCCAGATTAGCGTCCGCCGCTCATGGGGAGGAGTGGGGAACCAAACCGGGTTCTCCAGATCAGAGTCCACCGCTCCAAACCACCACACCACGCTGGCTCTCATGAAAAGTCTATACAAGAGGAGCGAGAAAGAGAAAGAAGATGATACTTTCTCGGTCTCCTAATGCCAGTACTCTGGACCAGAAGCTTGTTCCAGGAAATTAATTGACTACGGATTGGCAGGAAACCCTAAGGAAGCCAGCCAAAGAAAGGTCTGCATTGCATAATGCATGCTTGACGCATGGAATCCTATTACCCCCAAACGGAGATCTGGAAAACTAAAGGCAAAGGCGGTCAGCCACGGATAGGTGCGGGTCACCTCCACACCCTGCCTCCGATTCCCACGTTCTGATGATTCGCCTCCCCTTCCCGGGTTGGGTTTGCACCGTGGGGATCCCGGGATCAGGGGCCCGCCGACGTGCCCGGCTTCCACCCCGTACCACAAAGCATCTCTCTATGCTGCGTTCCCGTTACACCTCAGTGTGAACCGAACCCGGTTCTCCAGGTTAGAGTCCGCCGCTCGTGTGGAGGAGTGGGGAATCGAACCCGGTTCTCCAGATTAGAGTCCGCCGCTCGTGCGGAGGAGTGGGGAATCGAACCCGGTTCTCCAGATTAGAGTCCGCCGCTCGTGTGGAGGAGTGGGGAATCGAACCCGATTCTCCAGATTAGAGTCCGCCGCTCGTGTGGAGGAGTGGGGAATCGAACCCGGTTCTCCAGATTAGAGTCCGCCGCTCGTGTGGAGGAGTGGGGAATCGAACGCGGTTCTCCAGGTTAGAGTCCGCCGCTCGTGTGGAGGAGTGGGGAATCGAACCCGGTTCTCCAGGTTACAACCCGCCGCTCTTAACCACAACCCCATGCTGGCTCTCCACTGTGCCTATTACACTACAAATATGTGAAATTTATTTTAAAACAGTCTAAGCAGAGTCACTGACCTCCTTTCAACACCCGCCTCTATCCCCTACCTTCTTCCCCAAAATGATTTATCTCGACTGCTGTGATATCACAGAAGGTCAGCCAATCAAAGTGCGGCGTGTCACGTTTCCACCAAAAGGGGAAAAAAATAAGATTTTATCATTCTTTTTGCTGGGAGTAATCGGGGCTCTAGGAGATTTCACGTCAAGGGAAGGAATTTGATTGAGACGCACAGGTCTGAGAGGCAGAGCATCGAAAGGCTCCCGGGAGCGCATTATCGTTGACGGGGGCGGGCCGCAAAGAAAGACGGTTATTTATTTAGGAAATCTCCCCTGCTTCAAGAGTGTTTTAGCAAGGCAGAAGGGATTAGGAAGAGTGGCTTTACAAACTCAGCCCGACAGATTGTGCGGTATCGCATGAAGTGTTAAATCCCACTGGGTTGCCTTCGAAAAATCCAAACACCACTTATTTTATTAAAGGACCCGGGGGTAGAACAGGCCTTTTGCTGAGCTAGGACAGCCTGGACAGCCACACCCCTCCGCAAGCTTTTTATCAGATGACACAAAGAAGAAGAGTTGGTTTTTATACCCCGATTTTCTCTACCTTTTAGGGAGACTCCAAGCGGCTTACAACCAACTTCCTTTCCTCTCCCCACAACAGACACCTTGTGAAGTAGGTGGGGCTGAGAGAGCCCTGAGAGAACTGTGACTTGCCCAAGGTCAGCCAGCTGGCTTCATGCGGAGGAGCGGGGAATCGAACTCGGTTCTCCAGCTTAGAGTCCGCCACTCTTAACCACTCCACCACGCTGGCTCGCCCACCGCAGCTACCCAGAGTGGTGTAGTGGTTAAGAGCGGTGGTTTGGAGCGGTGGACTCTCTGATCTGAAGAACCGGGTTCGATTCCCCACTCCTCCACATGAGCGGTGGAGGCTGATCGGGTGAACTGGATTTGTTTCCCCACTCCTACCCACGAAGCCAGCTGGGTGACCTTGGGCTAGTCACAGCTCTCTCAGCCCCAGCTACCTCACAGTCTGTCTGTTGCGGGGAGGGGAAGGGAAGGCGATTGTAAGCCGGTTTGATTCTTCCTTAAGTGGTAGAGAAAGTCGGCGCATAAAAACCAACTCTTCTTTTTCTTCTGAAATTCTTCTCATCAGTTTCTCTTTTCACACATCGGTTGAGTGACAGGTCCCGCTAAGATCCTTACAATTCCTCACCTTCCTTCCCCGGCAAGCTCATGCCTCATGCAAGTCTCCCCACCCTCCACTGGATTAATTTTACCCAAGAGAACAAATTAAATATCTCCCTTGAATAAATTTGCTTGGGGGGGGGGAACCTGAAACACGGCGCACATATCTAAGGGCAGGCTGAAAGTATGTTGGGGGGGGGGGGTGTTATCACTTTTACACATGCCCAACTTCCAAGCGTTAAATCCATATTTAAATTTCGCACATGGGTTTCCGAGCCTCCAGAGTCACTCCAGAGCTGTATCTCGGCATCCGCAGCCGGGAGAGGCTTTTAACAAAATGCAGAGGGAGGGAACCAGGCATTCGGTCACTATCGAGCTGTGTGTGTGTGTGTGGGGGGGGGGATTCATGCATTTTTTACTCTTGTGTAAGGCTAGAGGGGGTGCATTCAGAAGCCTTGCCACCAAAAAGGCTATACATAAGAAAACATGAGAACATAAGGAAAGCCCTGCTGGATCAGACCCAGGCCCATCAAGTCCAGCAGTCTGTTCGCACAGTGGCCAACCAGGTGCCTCAAGGAAGCCCCCAAACAAGACAACTGCAGCAGCGTTATCCTGCCTGTGTTCCACAGCACCTGATATAATAGGCATGCTCCTCTGATCCTGGAGAGAACAGGTATGCATCATGACTAGTATTCATTTTGGCTAGTAGCCGTGGATAGCCCTCTACTCCATGAACATGTCCTCTCCCATCTTAAAGCCTTCCAAGAGGGTAGCCATCACAACATAAGAACATAAGAAAAGCCCTGCTGGATCAGACCCAGGCCCATCAAGTCCAGCAGTCTGTTCACACAGTGGTCAACCAGCCCACAAACAAGACGACTACAGCAGAATCCTGCCTGTGTCCCACAGCACCTAAGATAATAGGCCTGCTCCTCTGATCCTGGAGAGAATAGGTATGCATCATGACCAGTATCCAGTTTTACTATGAGCCATGAATAGCCCTCTCCTCCATGAACATGTCCACTCCCCTCTTCAAGTTGGCAGCCATCACCACATCTTGAAGCAGGGAGTTCCACCATTGAACTGCGCATTGGGGGGGAGAAATACTTCCTTTTACCTGTTTTGAATCTCTCACCCTCCAGCTTCAGCAGATGACCCCGCGTTCTAGTAGGATGAGAGAAGGAGAAAAGCTTCTCCCTGTCTGCTCTCTCCATACCATGCATAATTTTCCAGCCCTCCGCCATCTAGCCCCCTGATCATTTTGCTTGCTCTTTTCTGCTCCTTCTCAAGCTCTGCAACATCCTTTTTGAGGTGCGGCGCCCAGAACCGTACACAGTATTCCAAGTGAGGTCTCGCCATAGATTTGTACAAGGGCAGAATGATAGCAGCAGTTTTATTCTCTATTCCTTGTCTAACTATGGCCGGCACGGAACTTGCCATAAGCCCCCAAATCGCTCCGTGGGGGGAATCCTAAAATCCGGCAACAAACCAACCGGACTCAGGATCGCTTCAGGCCCGAACCGAACCCTTCGAACCGCCAAACGTGACGGAGCGCCGCTTGAAAGGCATCGGAGCAAAAAATGGAGAAAGAACCACAAATGAAACAGGGTGGGAGAGGGAAGAAGGAAAAAGACAAATGCTTCTTTTTCGGTTGCTTATGGCCACATAAATAAAAGACGCTTTGCCAAAATCCGCTTTATGTAAGACTGCACAAAGGGGGGGGGGAGGAGGAAAATGCCAGCAGGTATATAGACACACCATCCCCTTGCTGTTTACACTAGATTTAGCCTACCGCGCCAAAAGGAATAAAAATTGGTCCCCCGTGTTAACCGGATTGCCCAAATCCTCGCTAAACCCAGAGCGGATCGCTGCATTGAAAAATGCTCGCCCTTTAGCGTCCGGATTTTGCAGGCTTCGGCGAGCGTCGGATGGTTCGAAATTATTATTTACCGCGCTCCGTCGGGGCCCGTAGCGCTGAAAAGAACAAGGAAGGAACAGGGCCGCCGACAATCCCGTTCCAGACTGTCTTCAGATGCCTACCATCCAGCGAAAACATCCCCAAGGATTTCGGGCTTCTGTTTCTGATAGCCAGATATGTTTGGGGGGGAAATATGTCAGCGGACAAGCCACGCTCTACACAACAGAACTAGGGTTGCCAACCTCCAGGGGAGTCTGGAGTTCTCCTGGAATTCGAACTGATCTCATAAGAACATAAGACAGGTCCTGCTGGATCAGGCCAAGGTCCATCGAGTCCAGCAGTCTGTTCACACAGGGGCCAACCAGGGGCCTCTAGGAAGCCCCCAAACAAGACGACTGCAGCAGCATGCTCCTCTGATCCTGGCGAGAACAGGTATGCATCATGACTTGTTCTCATTTTGACCAGCAGCCACGGAGAACCCTCCCCTCCACGAACATGCTCTTCAAGCCTTCCAAGTTGGCAGCCATAGCCAAATCCTGGGGCGAGGAGTGCCACCGATTTAACTGCGCATTGTGGGGAGAAAGACTTCCTTTTATCTGCTTTGACTCGCTCGCCCTCCAGCTTCAGCAGATGACCCCGCGTTCTAGCATTATGAGAGAGGGAGAAAATCTCCAGACTACAGAGAGCATTCCCCTGGAGGAAACGGCTGCTGAGGTCCATCCCTTCCTCAAACCCCGACCGCTCAAGGTTCCACCCCCAAAGATCCAGAGTTTCCCCAAACCATCCGCTTTTTGCACCTTCTCGTCTTCTGCCCTTCCAGAATGATCTCAGATATATATTTATCCCTAGTGTTGCCAACCTCCATGTAGCGGAGGAGAAAATAGACACCACTGTACAATTATCCAAGGATTTATAAGCTAGTACAGAAGCGAAACACTACATAAACAAAGTGCAAATAGATTTATAAATAGCTACGTGCAATTACATACATTATGAGACACTATATACACAAAAAGACCTACAAGAAGTCATTCATAAATATTCATATTTTTAAATGTCCAAACAAGGTACAAATTCTTCTTCCACAAGCTAATCTCATGTAGTCCAGTGGATGCCAATAGTAATGGAGGATACGGCCGTTTCAAATTCTTGGCAATTTAACAATTCTTCTTCAGTCCTTCAGAAGGCGTCTTGCAAAATTTTGTACCAAGCTTTCATGTTCAAATTGTAGGTTATGATATATGTCCCACCACAGGTAACATTCAGGTGCCGGTCCCAAGAAGGGTAAAGAAGCTCAGAGCTTCTTAAAGCTTCTTAATTGCCAAGAATCTCCAGCCACCACCTGGAGGCTGTGGATGGAAGAAATAAGGCAAAGAGAGGGCCAGGTGGCACACTGGCAAGTTTCCCTCGCCTCTCTGAATCGGTTTTGGACTGCTGCCCAGACCAAGCGGGCAAGGGGGCGCATTTGCGGCCAAAAGGGCAGCCAGTTTATTAAGGTGGCAAACCAACTTCAGCTCCCCTCGAGGCCTCTCGAGGTTGCCTTCCCATCGAGCCGCCTTCGATCGGCCTCTCCAAATCCCATAATGATACCTGATGAATGGGGAGGGGGATTAATCATGACTCCCGGGGGGGGGGGGGAGATAGCGCTGGGCATATCTGAATTGCCTCTCTCCTGATGCCCTTTGTGGGGAAACTGGAAAGGAGGAAAAAGGGTTTGCTCTATTTGGGTTAAGAAGAAAGGTCAGCCTCGTCTCCCGAGACACAATGGCTGGAAGGCTAAGACGTAGAGGACTGTGAACTACAGATACACTAAAAGGAACACTGGTTCACAAAAGAAGCACAGGCTAGGGTTGCCAAATCTGGGTTGGGAGATTTGGGGTTGGGGAACGGAGGAGGGCAGAGTTTGAAGGACCTCCGTAGAGGACAATCCTGTAGAAGCCATTATCCTAAGCAGCCGTCTTCTGCGCGGGAACTGACCTCGGTCTCCTGGGGATCCGTGGTAATTAGGCTTGCCATCTCCGGGTTGGGAAATACCTGCCGATTTGGGGGGCGGAGTCTAAGAGGGGCAGAGTTTGGAGAGGGGAGAGACTTCGATGCCATAGAATCCAATTGCCAAAGCGTCCATTTTCTCCAGAAATATGATTTCTGTCGCCTGGAGATCAGTTGTCATAGGGGGGTTGGAGGTTGGCGGCCCTAGTTGTAATACCAGGAGACCTTCAGGCCCCGCCTGGATGTTGGCAACCCCTGCAAGTCCTCCAAAGTGCTGGAAATGAAGTAAATACAATCTGATCTCCGGACTGCAGATTCCAATATATCATGACAAAGTCAGTTCCTATGTATCGCCAATGTAATGGGCTTCCGGTATGTTCTCCCATTCCGCAGCAGCTTCTTCAATATAGGCAATTCTATGACAGTATTTCGTGGGACATATCGCCTCAGCAAGCCATCCATTACATAGGCGGTTATATATTGTCACAGAATTGCCTATATTGAAGAAGCTGCTGCGGAATGGGAGAACATGCCGGAAGCCCATTGCATTGGCAACTATGAACTTTGCCCTTTTTGCTATCAAACGATACATAGGAACTGACTTTGTCATGATATATTGGAATTTGCACTTGTGTGACAACTAGTGGAATGCTTTGGTTGTTACCATTGAAATATACTCACTTGGCATATATTGCATGAGTGTTGGAAGTTTATTGCCAGTAGTGCTATTGTGATTGAGTACCTGGAGGTCGGCAACCATAGGCAGTGCTCTTCTGAGGTTCTTCCCAGGGGAAGGCATCGGCCTCTATGCCCTGTTGTTGGCCCTCCAGAGGAACTGGTTTGACTACTGTACGAGACTGGATCCTGGACTTAAATGGCCACCGGTCTGATCCGACAGGGCTCTCCTTATGTTCCTCCATACAGCTCCAGGAACCGGAAAGAATCTGCCCGTCCGAGACAACCATTATGGTCTATACGCTGGTTACAGCGCAAAAGCCGTCCCTTTACATTTAAGTGGAAGCGGGGGGGGGGAGGAGAGAGATCTGTTGTGAAGCCACAAGCGCACTGCATTTAGCTTGCATTTTAGCTCCAATTCATCCCGAACTAATTAACATGAAAAGTGTATTATGCCACTTCCCCCTAGCAAATTAGATTTATGATGCACCGGAGGGCGAGCTACCCAAACCAACCAGAGGGTTCGTATACATTTTATTATTTCAATGCCTGTTGCTGTTTATTAAGGTAATCGTTGCTGGGGATAATGTGGAGGGGAATGTCATTAATCTCTTTTTAAAAGGGAGAGCTGAAACAGGAGGGGGGGAAAGAGAGGGGGACGAGGAGGTTTTCGAAGGCATGCGAAGAACCCGCAACGTCCGTGAGATCTAGGGTTGCCAGCTCTGGGGTGGGAAATACCAGGAGATTTGGGGGGTGGGGCCTGGGGAGGGAGGGCTTTTGGGAGGTGAGGGGCCTCAGCAAGGTACAATGGCATAGAGTCCACCCACCAAAGCAGGCATTTTCTCCAGGGGAACTGATCTCTGTACTCCGGCGATCGCTTCATAGAATCATAGAGTTGGATGGGACCACCAGGGTCATCTAGTCCAACCCCCTGCGCAATGCAGGAAATTCACAACTACCTTTCCCCCCACACCCCCAGTGACCCCTACTCCATGCCCAGAAGATGGCCAAGAAGCCCTCCTTCTCATCATCTGCCTAAGGTCATAGAGTCAGCATTGCTGACAGATGGCCATCTAGCCTCTGCTTAAAAACCTCCAGGGAAGGAGCGCTCACCACCTCCCGAGGAAGCCTGTTCCACTGAGGAACCGCTCTAGCTGTTAGAAAATTCTTCCTAATGTCAAGACGGAAACTGTTCTGATTTAATTTCCACCTGTTGGTTCTGGTCCGACCTTCTGGGGCAACAGAAAACAACTCGGCACCCTCCTCTATATGACAGCCCTTCAAGTCCTTGAAGATGGTTCTCATATCCCCTCTCAGTCTTCTCCTCTTCAGGCTAAACATACTCAGCTCCTTCAACCGTTCCTCATAGGACTTAGGCCTCCAGACCCCTCACCATCTTTGTTGCCCTCCTCTGGACACGTTCCAGCTTGTCTACATCCTTCTTAAATTGCAGTGCCCAAAACCTGTAACTCCAGAACACCTCAACCTAATTGCAAATAGTGCTTGAAGGGAGGGCCTCCTTGAAGGGAGATCATCTTTCTTGGCCACGTAAAAGGAGTGAGTCCAAACCAAGAACCTGTCTCAGCCTAACTGCAAATCGCTTGAGCACATGGAAGAGCGGGGTCGAAGGCCACACACGCCAGAGCAGCCGTTTTCTCCAGGGGAACTGATCTCGGTCGCCTGGAGATCTGTGGCAAGAGCAGGAGATCTCCAGAAGCTGCCTGGAGGCTGGCTACCCTAACAAGAACAGGGTTACCAAAGGCTGGTTTGGGTCCGGCCAAGGGCCTGATCCTGCCAAGCCAGAGGTCTAGCCTGGAAAAAGAAAAGGGTGAAGGCAAGCCAGAAATCTACCTAACTCAGATGGCAGCTTTGTTTCAGGAGGGGCCGTGGCTCAGTGGGTAGAGGCCTCTGCTCGGCGGACAGAAGGGCCCAGCTTCCATTCCTGGCATCTCCAGCTTAAAAGGATAGGGTAGTAGGTGATGTGAAAGACCCCTGCCTGAGACCATGGAGAGCGGCTGCCAGTCTGTGTAGACAATACTGACCTTGAAGGACCAGTGGCCTGATGCAGTATAAGGCAGCTTCATGGGTTCATGTGCCAGCAGCATATGCCAGAACATTGTTTTTCGAGACCACGCCTCTAAGTGAACAGCCATACACATCCATGAAACTCTATGGTCCCAGGCAGAGGTCTTTCCCATCACCTGCTACCTGATCCTTTTAACTGGAGATGCCGGGGATTGAACCTGGGTTCTTCCGCGTGCCAAGCAGAGGCTCTACCAACTGAGCCCCGGGCCCTCCCGAAATGCAGCTGCCGCCTGAGTCAGGCCATTGGTCCGGGCAGGTCGGTCGTCCACTCTGGCTGGCGGCAGCTCCCCGGAGGCTTTCCCACCCCCTGCGACCGGATGCTTTCAAATGGCGATGTCGGGGATCGAACCTGGGACCTTCGGTGCGCCAAGCGGTCGCTCTACTGCTGAGCCACGGCCTGTCTACCGCTTTCCTGGTCTGAGATGCCAGCTGTTTGGCAGACCTTACAGGGAAAGCCTTCGAAAGTGAACTCCTGACGTTAGAGAAGACACAACAGTTTGCAGAGCATCCATTTTTTGAGAACTTTTTTTTCCCTTGGAAAGGTTAATAATTGCAGGATTCTCGGATTTCGTTCCCCCTCAAACCTCCTTTAAATATAATTCAGCTATGCAAACCCGGCTCTCGAACACTCCCGTCAATTAGAAGAGCTGTCGGAGGCAGATGATTTATTGATGTTTTCTTTCATTTCTCACTGGCAAAAACGCTCCCTAGACTTCATAAAAGGCTAATTTCCACAAGTCCTGAAAACATTTTTTTTTCTTGGGGGGGGGGGAGAAACCCCAGCAAATAAGTAAATGGGATTAAGAATCAGGCCAGGCCACTCAACGGTTTTCTCTCTTTGTTCTAGAATAAGAGCAAGGGGGGGGATGCAACAGAATCGACAAGGGAAAATTACGGAGAGCAAAATCAGAAGGGGATCAGGCATTTGCCTCCTGCTTCTGCTCAGCCGTTCCCAGATCTGGGGGAAATCCAACAGAGCCTTAATTCAAAAGAGAAGCAGCAGCATAGACTCATAGAGCTGGAAGGGACCACCAGGGTCATCTAGTCCAACCCCCTGCACAATGCAGGAAATTCACAACTACCTCCCCCCACACACACACCCATAGTGACCCATACTCCATGCCTCTCGTGATCTGCTTAAGGTCATCGAATCAGCACTGCTGACAGATGGCCATCTAACCTCTTCTTAAAAACCTCCATGGAAGGAGAGCTTACCACCTCCCGAGGAAGCCTGTTCCACTGAGGAACCGCTCTGTTAGAAAATTCTTCCTAATGTCTAGACGGAAACTCTTTTGATTTAATTTCAACCCGTTGGTTCTGGTCCGACCTTGTGGGGCAACAGAAAACAACTCGGCACCCTCCTCTCTAGGACAGCCCCTCAAGTAGTTGAACATGGTGATCATATCCCCTCTCAGTCTTCTCCTCTTCAGGCTAAACATACCCAGCTCCTTCAACCTTTCCTCATAGGACTTGGTCTCCAGACCCCTCAAAGAAGAGTTGGTTTTTAGATGCCGATGTTCTCGACCACTGAAGGAAGAATCAAACTGGCTTACAAGCACTTCCCCTTCCCCTCCCCACAACAGACACCCTGTAAGGTAGGTGGGGCTGAGAGAGCTCTGACTAGCCCAAGGTCACCTAGCTGGCTTCACGTGGAGGAGTGGGGAAACCAACCCGGTTCTCCAGCTCAGAGTCCGCCGCTCCAAACCACCGCTCTTCACCACTCCACCACGCTGGCTCTCAGAGGACAAAAGTCAGAATATAAGGAATGGTTTTACGAACTCATAGGGCTGGAGACCAAGCCCTAGGAGGAAAGGCGGAGGGACTTGGGAACGTTCAGTCTGGAAAAGAGGAGGTTGAGGGGGGACACGGCTGGTCTCTTGAAGTCCCCTAGAGGAGGGCAGGGAGCTGTTCCTGTTGACAGCAGAGGATAGGACTCACAATAATGGGTATCAATTACGGGTGGAAGGTACCGGTTGGATACTAGAGAACATTTTTTACAGTAAGAGATGTTCAGCCGGGGGATCGGCTGCCTAGGGAGGTGGCGAGCTCCCCCTCCTTGGCAGTCTTCAAGCAGCGGCTTGACAGACGCTTCCTGGCGATGCTCTAGGCTGATCCTGCGTCGAGCAGGGGGTCGGACGTGACGGCCTGTCTGGCCCCTTCCACCGCGCCGATTCTACCTCCAATTCCCACCAATTTATTTTTATGCCACTCATGTTCAGCTGAGGTTTCCTGCACAATGCAGAAGACGGGATGTTGCGCTTTGGTGGGGAGCCCCGGGTTCAGATCCGCGTGGGACCCGACCCGACACGAGCGAAACTGCGGCGCGTTTCCGCTTTGGGGGAGGAGGAAGTGGACACCATGAAATTTAGTAGTAGAGACTGGAGGCCAACCCAGATATCTGCCTGGGGAAGAGCTTTACCTGCTCCCAACCCCAATTTCCTACCCCTGAGGAACCAAGGAGCAAGAGGAAAAAAATGGCCTCCTCATAGTGACACTATCGGGATGCTCCCTGGTCTCTATGGTAAAGACCAAAGAGGCTAGGAGAGGCAGCCTAGAGCGTCACCTGGAAACGACACTACATCCTCCCCAAAGTCCAGCCTCCCCAGGCTCCATCTCCAAAATCTCCCAGCATTTGCCAAGGTGGTGTTGGGAACTGTAGAGTGCTAGGATGCCAACCCGGGGTTGGGAAATTCCTGGTGATTTGGGGGTGGAGCCTGGGGACGGCACTCAATAGGGTATAATGTGATACAGTCCACCCTCCAAAGCTGTCATTTCCTCCAGGGGAACTGATCTCTGTCATCTGGTGGATCAGGTGTAATTCTGGGAGATCTCCAGGCCTCGCCTGGAGGCTGGCAACCCTACACAGCACCCCTGGGTTCCACACTGGTGCAAAAGAAGAAGAGCTGGTTTTTATATGCCAACTTTCTCTGCCACTCAAGGAAGAATCAAACTGGCTTACAATCACCTTCCCTTCCCCTCCCCACAAGAGACACCCTGTGAGGTATGTAGGGCTGAGAGAGCTTTAAGAGAGCTGTGACTAGCCCAAGGTCACCCTGCTGGCTTCATGTGTAGGAGAGGGGAAACCAATCTGGTTCTCTAGATCAGAGTCCACTGCTCATGTGGAGGAGCGGAGAATCAAACCCAGTTCTCTAGATAAGAGTCCACCACTCCATACCAACACTCAACCACTACACCACCGTATCACTAAAGCTTAGCCTTGAAACGATAAGATGCTTCTTAAGATAGTCTGTACGAGAAAAATTCAAGTACGAAAGACAGCTCTCTGTCTGGTCGGGTCACCAGCCTCCAGTGGGCGGCTGGAGATCTCCCGCTGTTACCACTGATCTCCAGGTGACAGAGATCAGCTTTGGAAGGTGAACTCGCATGAACACATGAAGCTGCCTTCTATTGAATCAGACCCTTGGTCCATCAAAGTCAGTATTGTCTGCTCAGACTGGCAGCGGCTCTCCAGGATCTCAGGCAGGGGTCTTTCCCATCACCTACTTGCCCGGTCCCTTTAAGTGGAGATGCCGGGGCTTGAACCTGGGACCCTTCTGCATGCCAAGCAGAGGCTCTGCCACTGAGCCACAGCCCGTCCCCAACTAGCCAAACAACTTAAGGCAGCCGAAGACAGGCAGTTGGCCCCCCGCCGTGATGAAGAGGGGACATTTATCCGGTGTCACTATCCCACTGTGATGACTTCATTGCGGTGACGCCGCATGATGAATGATTAAGAGGCCTGTCGTCCCGTTTGACGGATATCAGCACGGCAGAGTGACATTTGCGTGATGGAGCACTGTTCCCAAAACACACACACACACACCCCTAAACCTTGCATTATTGTTAGCGTAAAGGAGGAATGGGGCTCGGAGTTCCCAAACCAGTCGCCGGCAGAGTCTTCAAGATATTTTCATGTTATGGAAAGTGTTGAAAAGACCGGGGGGGGGGGGGGCAGCAGTCCGCAAAGATCTGAATGGGCTAGAGTTGCCAACTTCCAGGTGATGGCTGGAGATTTCCCGCTATTACAACTGATCTCCAGGCGATAGAAATCAGTCCCCTTGGAGAAAAATGGCCGCTTTGGCAATTGGACTCTATGGCATTGAAGCCCCTCCCCTCTCCAAACCCCGCCCTCCTCAGGCTCCGCCCCCAAAATCTCCAGGTATTTCCCAACCCAGAGCTGGCAACCCTAGAAGGGGGGCTGTTTCAGACTTGGTAGTAGGGTTCCCAGGTCTCTCTTCACCACCAGCGGGAGATTTTTCGGGTGGAGCCTGAGGAGGGCGGGGTTTGGGGAGGGGAGGGACTTCAATGCCATAGAGCCCAATTGCCAAAGCAGCCATTTTTCTCCAGGTGATCTGATCTCTATCGGCTGGAGATCAGTTGAATTAGCAGGAGATCTCCTGCTACTACCTGGCAGTTACCAAAATATATATATACTTGGGCTGCAATATTATAGTTAATCAAAAGTATGCAGCCACTACGGCTTAAGAATTTAAAAAAATACAAACCAACAACACAAAAAAAATTTTTAGCTGTTATATATTAGTCAATTTTTGCTCCACAAAAGACCATGCAATTTATAAGGTTTCAATTGCAAAAATTAGGCACAGCTACTGATACTCTCATAGGCATATATTACAATAGTTATGGTAAAGCACAACAAATAATAAAATGAGGACACAACAAGACAGGTTTCCGGTATGCGTCCTGTTTCAAAGTAAATTTCTTCAGTTGGTAAGTATATTAGTCCCGTTAATTAAAATTAATTTTCTTTTGAAAAAACTGCTACTTTGCAGTAGGCAACCTTACTTGGTAGCAAGGGGGGGGGAGTTCTCCACCCGCCCAGCTGCATCCCTTCCTCCAAGAAGCAGGCACCCGTAGCTTTCACTCACTCATCACAACAACCCTGCAAGGCAGGCTAGGCCAAGAACATGCGTGCCCGATTAGAATTTCACGGCGGAGCGTGGGTATCAATCCAGCACTCGCAAGTAGGGTTGCCAGCTCTAGTGTGGGAGATACCTGGAGATTTGGGGAGGGTGGAGCCCGAGGAGGGCGGGGTTTGGGGAGGGGAGAGACTTCAGTGGGGGACTCTGCCATAGAGTCCACCTTCCAAAGCAGCCATCTTCTCTAGGCGAACTGATCTCTAGTGTATCTCTGATCTCTATCAGTTGTAATTCTAGGAGATCTCCAGCCACCAACCCTACTTCATAAGCCTTGGTGGGGCGTAATGCTATAGAGCCCACCTCCCAAAGCGGTGATTCAGTACTAAGAGCAGCAGTTTTCAAATAGAGGAGCTTCAAAAGGAGATTGCAAGGGGAGATTGCCGAACTTGAGTTCATTCACAAGTTCAGATTTGAGGATGGATCCTGGGGATAATGAGGCCTGGGAAAGAAGGAAACCGTAGCAGGGTATAATGCCATAGGGTCTAGTCTTCAAGGCAGCCATCTTCTTCAGAGGAACTGATCTCCGTCTTCCTGGAGATCAGTTGTAACAGTGGGGGATCTCCAGCCACCACCTGGAGGTTACGGTCAGTAATCAAAGATTAACACCTCTGTACTAGTACCTAAGGTTAGAAAATAAGTACAGCACAAATCACTGTAGCCAAATACTCAAAAAGTGTAATAAGCATAAGCAAACATCACATAATATACAGTAACTATCAATCCAAAGGTGAGTGCCTACAAAAGAGTAACAGCCACAGTCAATCCAGCTTGGAAGTCTTCAAAAGAAGAGTAGGTAAACAGGGATACGATCGTTTCAAGCCTTCCTCAGTCCCCTTTAGTTTGAATCTTAACAAGTACACTTGTTTCAATGCAAGCTTTCAAAGCCAAAGCTCCAAGTTGGGAAATACCTGCAGATACTGGGGGTGGAGCCTGAGGAGGGGCAGGGTTTGGGGAGGGGAGGGGAGGGACTTCAGTGGGTATAATGCCATAGTCCACTTTCCAAAGTGGCCGTTTTCTCCAAAGGAACCGATCCGTCGCCTAGAGATCAGCTGTAACCCTGCCCTCCACAGGCTCCACTTTCAAATCTCCAGGAATTCCCCAGCCCAAAGTTGGCAACCCTACCCTGCCCACCGCTATTCTTTTTGTTAACAGTGAAAATTGACAGGTATTATTTCTGCCTAAATTTTCCAGTGGGATAAACACTCGTTCCAAATAATCGTCCGGAACGGCTTTTAAAAAAAAATAAAGGTAAGCCTCAAAAGGAGGCTTCTTTGTAGAGCGGAAGAAAGAAAGAAAAAAAAATATTCATAGCCGTGCAAATCAAATAGATGCAAAAACACAAATCAAAACGAATGAAACCATTAATATCACGGTGATTACGCAGACTAAAGGGGCCATTATCGGTCCTGCAAGTTCGTTGGGGGGGGCGGGAAAAAACCCTCCATCTCCCTCCTTTCAAACGATCATCGCCACAATTCAAAAGAGAAAAAAAATAGAATTAGCATATTTATTTCCCCGGCATTGTGAGCCACTTTAAAGAGAGAGTGTTTAAAAAGAAAGAAAAGCCCGGGAAAAAAAAAAGCATTCCGACCTTGCCTGCATTTTAAACAAGATACATCCATCTTTGACGGCTGCAATGACTTTTATTAATGTCATGCATACTAGCTATGCGATGGAAAGTTATATATTTACTTCTTTCATTTATATCTCACTTTGCTCCCCGATAGGCTAAGATTGCCCTCCTCTATCCTCACAAAGTATTTGGATGGGAGACCACCAAGGAAAAGCAGGGTTGCTGTGCAGAGGAAGGCACTGGCAAACCACCTCGGTTAGTCTCTTGCCGTGAAAACCCCAAAACGGGGTCGCCACATCCCTAGCTTTGGTAAGGTGGTAGAGCACCACCTTCCCTTCCCCTCCCCACAACAGACACCCTGTGAGGTAGGTGGGGCTGAGAGCTGGAAGAGAGCTGTGACTAGACCAAGGTCACCCAGCTGGCTTCATGTGGAGGAGCGGGGGAACCAACCCAGTTCACCAGATTCCTCCACGTGAGCGGCGGAGGCTAGTGGGGAATCCAACCGGGTTCTCCAGATCAGACTCCACTGCTCCAAACCACTGCTTTTAACCACTACACCACGCTGGCTCAAAATCTACTCTCTGCC
Source organism: Euleptes europaea (assembly GCF_029931775.1). Lineage (NCBI taxonomy): Eukaryota > Metazoa > Chordata > Lepidosauria > Squamata > Sphaerodactylidae > Euleptes > Euleptes europaea. The sequence goes on from NC_079332.1 coordinate 13,698,688, forward strand.
CAGCTTTGTGTAGGCTATTCTGCTACGAGAGAGGGAACATGCTGCTTTGCTTCTCCTCCCTCCCCCTCCAAAAATCTTTGCAAAATAGCAGCCTTCTATGTACACCTCCGATTCCTTCGCTGGGACAATAATCCCTTTCTCTCTATTGGCTTGGAAAGAAGCTCACACACACAAAGCCGGCCGAGTCTCAGCCTCCAAAGCTCTCGCTCTCTGTGTCAACCCTACAAGAAGCTTTCTGTGCACCCTGGAAAAGCTCTGCCACCTGCTAAGCACTCAAGAAACAACCCCCCCCTCCCCGCCTTCCCTACGGCCCAGTTATATTTCTTAGCTATGTAGCGAGAGGGACCAGATAGGATTTTCAGTTTTTTCCCGCACCATGAACACATGAAGCTGCCTTATACTGAATCAGACCCGTGGTCCATCAAAGTCAGTATTGTCTACTGACCGGCAGCGGCTCTCCAGGGTCTCAGGCAGGGGTCTGCTTGCCTAGTCCCTTTAACTGGAGATGCCGGGGATGGAACCTGGGACCTTCTGCATGCCAAGCAGAGGCTCTGCCACTGAGCCACAGCCCCTCCCCTATGGTGAAGAGGCAGTGGTTTCTATAGGGTTACCCAAACACAAGAAGCTGTTTTCTACTGAATCAGACTGTCAGTCCATCAAGGTTAGTATTGTCTACTCAGACTGGCAGCAGCTCTCCAGGGTCTCAGGCACAGGGGTTACCCAGACACACAAAGCTGCCTTCTACTGAATCAGAGCGTCAGTCCATCAAGGTTAGTATTGTCCACTCAGACTGGCAGCAGCTCTCCAGGGTCTCAGGCAGATGTCTTTCACATCACCTACTGCCCGGTCCTTTTAAAACGGAGATGCCGGGGATTGAACCTGGGACCTTCTGCGTGCCAAGCAGATGGATCTTCCACTAAGCCACAGCCCCACCAATCCATCATTATGTTCAGCCGCCAGTGCGTTCTTCAACCCCTGTTCCTTCACTCTTGGGCCAACATTAACTCTGCCCTGCCAAACCCAAACCTTATGCTTGTAGTATGCTACTTAAAAGACACAAACCTCACGACTCGACAAACGCATTCAGAATGTCATTTTCCATCTTTTGCACCATCAACCCTAATCTTGCAAGGAACCTCGGCTGCTGGACACCGCCTTTGACAAACAGACGTCCTCGTTCCTCGGATCTTCCAAAAATACCTCCCTCTATTCCGCTTCTCCTTAACTACAGTCGGAGAACTTCTAGCATCCATTCAGGAACTGGATTGAGCAGACCTTGATAAGATTTTCAGTTTCCCCTTTGCATCTCCCCCCCCCCGTCTACATTACCAATGCCCGTTGATCAAACATTACCCGAAAAAAATCCCCACTGCAAAAACACTGCAAAAAAGCAAGCTGGATTATGCAGTGCGCATCAGTTTCTTTTTTGCATAGTGTTTTACTGGCATGCACGTGCCATAAGAACGGCCCCGCTGGATCAGACCAAGGTCCATCTAGTCCAGCAGTCTGTTCACACAGTGGCCAACCAGGTGCCTCCAGGAAGCCCTTTAGCGTATCAATAAAGCACCAATCCAAACCAATAAATCTCGCTACAGCCGCGCATGCAATCACAGAAAGACGGCACACGGGTACAGCGTTGCGGGAAAAAAAAAACACGTTGCATTTTAAAACGTACGTTAACTAAAAGCCATCGCATCTGGCAGCGCATCATGCGCGCACCCACCGGTCCAACATTTGGAAAGAAAGAACAGATCGGTTTGAGAATTCAGAATGCGTCCGCTCCACTTTGGAAAGAAGGGTGAGTAATTCAGGGGGGCATTAAAAAAAAAAACCAGGGAGAAATCCAGATGAGGCTTTTGGAAGCATCCTTCCCCCCCCACACACAACACCCATATTCGTGATATAATGGAAACCGAACGCGGCCCCAAACGCACCCAGAACAGTGATGGATTGGGCTCTCTTCCCCCACTAATTACTACTGGACCGGCTTCATGCCACACAGCCGGCGAGCATTAAAAACCTTCATAATACACCAACCAAGATAATACCAAAGAAGCAACGGCCTGTGGCTCTTGGAGCGTTGCAGCTGCTAGCGAAGAGTTCTGACTAAGCGGCAAGGGGAGGGAGGGGGGGGAATAAAAAAACCGAAATCGCCAAAACAGCGGCGAGAAATGGAAGAAAGGGAGCCGGGAAGGACGGCGAAATTAAATTAACAGCTCTGCCTCCCTCCAAGCAAACATCCATTTTCCAAAAAAGGAAGTGCGGTTGGATTAAAAGCATGCTGGACTCTCTGCATAACATAAGGAAAGCCACACTGGGTCAGACCAAGGCCCATCGAGTCCAGACGTCTGTTCACACAGGGACCAACCAGGTGCCTCCAGGAAGCCCACAAACAAGACGACTGCAGCAGCATTTATCCTGCCTGCGTTCCACAGCACCTAATATAATAGGCATGCTCCTCTGAGCCTGGAGGTAATAGGTGTGCATCACAACTAGTATCCATTTTGACTAGTAGCCACGGATAGCCCTCTCCTCCATGAACATGTCCACTCCCCTCTTCAAGTTGGCAGCCATCACCACATCCTGAAGCAGGGAGTTCCACCATTTAACTATGTGTTGCATGAAGAAAGGCTTTCTTTTCTCGGTTTCGAATCCCTCACCCTCCAGCTTCAGAGGATGACCCTGCGTTCTGGAATTATGGGAGAGGGAGAAAAGCGTCTCCCTGTCCACTCTCTCCACACCATGCATAATTTTATAGACCTCTATCATGTCTCCCCTGAACCGCCTCCTTTCCAAGCTAAACAGCCCTAAGTGTTGCAACCGCTCCTCCTAGGGCAGTCGCTCTAGACCCCTGATCCTTTTGGTTGCTCTTTTCTGCACCTTCTCAGGCGCTGCAATATCCTTTATTAGGTGTGGTGCCGAGAAACCCTTCTTCCAAACTAGGAGTAAAGCAGGAACAAGAGAGTTAATCTAGGAAAGAATTATTTTGGCATCACAGAACAGCTTACGGTTTGCCAGGTGCAATTTATTTGAACATCTGTAGATGTCCCAAACGGTGTTTATTTCACTGTCAATGAATTTTTTTTAAAAAAAAAAAACCTTTCTCCTGGAGAGCATACCCAGCCCTCTCTCTCTCTTTCTCTTTACTCGCTCCAGTTTGGCTCCCTTAGACAAAGAGAGGAAAGATACTGGTTATGAGAAATTACCAAACTGTGTCATAAGCTAAGGCAGCCAAGGGAAAATGATACATGGCCCTATGGAGTGATTAATTTGGAGAGAAAGAGACCGCGGGGCTCATATCTGGAAGCAAAACCTCTCGGGATGGAAAAGCCATTTCCCCAGTCCCGGGGAGACGCGTGGACTCTCTTACAGTTCGGCACAGAGAGAAAAACACACTCTGCGCAGGCTCAGAGGATATTTCCCTTCATTCACATGTGGGGAGGGGGTGGCCAAATGGCAAAATTATTTATGAGAACGTTCCTGTGCTCCTTGTTCCCCCGGAGCAGCTTATGGACATTTTCAGCACACAAATCAACCCATTTTAAAGGTACAATGTAAATAAACGTAGAATAACTTATCCTGGGCCAGTTAATGTGGGCCACAGTCTAAGGGAAAGGCTGTGGCTAGGGTTGCCAACCTCCAGGTGGTGGCTGTAGATATCCTGCTATTGCAACGGATCTCCAGGCGACAGAGATCAGATCCCCTGGAGAAAATGGCCACTTTGGCAATTGGACTCTACGGCACTGAAGTCACTCCCCAAACCCTGCCCTCCTCAGGCTCCCCGCCCCCAAGTCTCCAGGTATTTCCCATCCCAAATCGGGCATCCCTAGCTGTGGCTCAGTGGCAGAGCATCTGCTTGGCACGCAGAAGGTCCCAGGTTCAATCCCCGGCATCACCAGTTGAAAAGTCTGTTAGAAGGTGACGTGAAAGACCTCACATGAACACATGTGATACTGAATCAGACCCTTGGGCCATCAAAGTCAATATTGTCTACTCAGACCGGCAGCAACTCTCCAGGGTCTCAGGTAGAGATCTTTCACATCACCTATTTGCCTGGTCCCTTTAACTGGAGATGCCGGGGATTGAACTGGGGACCTTCCGCATGCAGTTCTGCAGTTCAGAGAGAACTGTGACTAGCCCAAGGTCACCCAGCAGGCTTTATGTGGAGGTGTGGGGAAGCAGATGCGCCGCCACTGAGCCACAGCCCCTCCCCACAGCCTGAGACCCTGGAGAGTCGCCACCAGCCGGAGTGGACAATATTGACTTTGATGGACCAAGGGTCTGATCCAGTATACGGCAGCTTCATGGGTTCATGCAGAAGGCTCGGGGTTCAGTCCCGGCATCTCCAGTTAAAAGGACCAGGCAGTAGGTGACGTGAAAGACCTCAGCCCGAGAGCCTGGAGAGCCGCCGCCAGTCTGAGTAGACAAAACCTTCTTTGGAGGTTTTGAAGCAGAGGCTAGATGGCCATCTGTCAGCAAGGCTGATTTTGTGAACTTCGGCAGATCGCAAGAGGGAGGTCAGGAAGGGCTGCGTCAGCGTTTGACTCTCGTGGCCCTTTCTTGCATGCCCAGGGTGATGCCCGTCGCCCCTTTGGGGCCAGGAAGCAATTTCCTTCCAGGACAGATTGGCCAGGGATCCTGGAGGGGTTTTGTTGCCGTCTTCTGGGCATGGAGTAGGGGGTCACTGGGGGTGTGGGGGAGGAGGTAGTTGGGAATTTCCTGCATTGAGCAGGGGGTTGGACTAGAAGACCCTGGTGGTCCCTTCCAACTCTGTGATTCCACGATGGATCAAGGGTCTGATCCAGTATAACGCAGCTTCCCACCTGTTCAAGAACCAAAGGTCTTTGGCGTCTTGCCCCTCAACTCTTGTCTTAGGTCTTCAGTCCTACCTTTGGCCACATTAAGTAGAGGAGGAAACAAACTGAAGCCCAAGGCGGTCTTCAGCTTCTGCTAGCCAAGAACATCTCCCTCACCAGCCTCAGAGTCATTTGTTCATTTTATTAAATTCATAATCCCCCCTCCCCAGCCTCGACTGGGCTCAGATCATCCAAGCTGCACCAAAATGCTACCTCCCTGAGATACGACAGGTAGAAATCTGGAGAGAAACACTGTTCTCATATACTGGGCGATCCCACATTTTGGCTGATCGGAGGATAGGGTGCGGCGGCAGCTATGAGCCGCTATCTAGGGAGGTGGTGAGCTCCCCCTCTCTGGAAGTCTTCAAGCAGCAGCTGGACAAACACTCATCAGGGACGCTCCAGGCTTATCCTGCATTAAGCAGGGGGTGGACTATATGGCCTCTATGGACGCCTTCCAACTCGATGATTCTATAACGGCTCCAATGGAACCTCCATGAACAGGAGAGGCGTACCTCTAAAGGCTAGAGACCGACGGCAGAGAGCTGCTACATTTGCCCCAAAGCTCACCAGTTGCCAATCTCCAGGTGGGGCCTGGCACTCTCCTGGAATCCCAACCCATCGCCAGATCACAAACATCAGTTCCTGGGAGAAATTGGCTGCGTTGGAGGGTGGACTGTATTGCATTGTATCCTATTGAGTTCCCTCCCAAATCTCCAGGAATTTCCCAGCCTGGAGTTGGCCGCCCTAGCCTTTACGCTTTCTCTCTGCCTAGACTTCGTCTGTTCAAACAGCTCCCAGGGCCCCGTCTCCGCCGCGCGGATGACTCACCCCTCCACCGCCCTCCCCGACATCTGTCTCCAGCTGGCTGCCTGAAGCGAGATCTTCTCCCCCACTGAATGAAGTCTGGATATACTGAAGGCTGATCTATTGGAAAATTAAGTCCCTTCCGGCTGGTTCTCTTCTCCCTGACACTTGTAAAAACACACCTCCGTTCCCCCTGTCATTCAAAGAAGCCATTGCTGGCGGGTTCACTGGAAGGCGTCTTTCAAGCCCAGGTGACATCTAAATATCCCCATTGTTCCCCCCCACACACACATACACCGACAAAGCAAAGGGGGGGAATTGTCTCGAATTCCTGGGCAGGGAAGATCTCCCTGTGGTGGTGCATGCCGTGGTTTCATCTAGACTAGATTACTGCAATATGCAGTCCGTGGGGCGGCCCTTGAAGGCTGTCCGGAAGAGACAGTTGGTACAGAGCACTGCAGCCGTAGGTTGACTGGCGTGGGTCGTAGTGACGACATTGCTCCAGTCAAAACCATCTACATCAGGGGAGTGCAACCCCATCCAGGACACCAGATCCTGGATTTGGCCTTCCACTCACCAATATCACTTTTGCCTTGTCAGGATTAAACTTCAGTTTATTAGCCTGCACCCCCCCCGCCCAAAAAAACTGCTTCTGGATGTCGGTTCAGGGTTTCTACGGCCTCCCTGGGATTCATCAGAAGTATGAGATACAGTCGAGTGTCGCACACATATTGGTCACCGCCCATCCAAAATCTCTGGATGACCTCACCCGACGGTTTCATGATAGGGTTAGAATCATAGAGTTGGAAGGGACCACCAGGGTCATCAAGTCCAACCCCCTGCTATTTGCCAGTCCAGGCTGAGAAATACCAGGAGATTTTGGGATTGGAGTTTTTGGGGGTGGAGCCTGAAGAGGATGAGGTTTGGGGAGGGAGGATCTTCAGTGGGGTATCCTGATCAGACCAAGGCCCATCCAGTCCAGCTGTCTGTTCACACAGTAACCAACCAGGTGTGTACAAAAGGTGACCACCATTCAGCCTGCTCCTGTGTCTGAGCCTTATCCATACTGACTGAATGGAGCCTCCATAGTCAGAGGCAGTATACCTCTGAATGCCACTTGCTGCAAAGGAACAACAAGGAAAGGCTTTGGCCTTTGTGGGAGATCCAGTTGACCACTGTGAGAAACCGTACACTGGACTTTGGTCATACATAGACTTCAGTCCTATCTAGACTCCGGTCCAGCCCTGACCTGGATGGTCCCAGGCTAGCCTGATCTTGTCGGCTCTCAGAAGCTAAGCAGGATCAGCCCTGGTTAGTATTTGGATGGGCGACCGCCAAGGAATGCCAGGGACTCTTGTGCCAACCCCCTCCGTACCAACTGTCTCTTCTGGACAGTCTTCAAGGGCCGCCCCACATACTGCATATTGCAGTAATCTAATCTAGATGTAACCAGGGCACGCACCACCAAGGGCAGATCTTCTCTGCCCAGGAAGGGCCGCATCTGGCAATGGCCAACCACACCTGTTAGTCTCTTGCCTTGAAAACCCTACAGGGTCATTGTAAGTCAGTTGTGGCTTGACTGCCCTTTACACCCACACAGACTTTGGCCCTATCTAGACTTTGGCCCGATCCAGCAGGCCTCTTCTCCTACATGTTTACTCTCAAGTCATCCCTAAGGAGTTCAGCGGGAATCGCTCGGCAGGCAGCAAAGATAACCGCGGCGTTCGTCGCATTAGCGGTCTTCGATACATTCGGGGGTCTTTTGCAAAGCCCAGAATAAACAATTTCTACAAAGCAGCCCCCCCCCCGCCCTTGCTCGCAGAGAGAATCACAAAACAAAACGCCACACAAATCCCGACCTTTCCGAATTAATCTTCCCTTCAGGAGGGGCCTCAGATCTTGTTCCGCCTCGTGATCAAACAGCATTTCACTAACCAGACAGGGGAGAACCGGCTCTTATCGAAGGGCTGATCGCCAATTACTCCAGGGGTTCTGGCCTGATATTTCATGGCTTCTCCTCCGCGGTTCCTTTTTTCACCGCCACACCGGCCAAATCCCCCATCTAATCTGGCCAAGTCCCAAAAACGGGAGGGGAGAGGGAGACCCAATAAATTTAAACCCTAATGCAGTACCAACTGGCGCTTCTGGACAGTCTTCAAGGGCCGCCCCACATACTGCAGTAATCTAATCTCAATGTAACCAGGGCAGAGGGAGACCCAATAAATTTAAACCCTAATGCAGTGGAAAAACGGCACCGCAAAAAGGAAGGAAGAAGGAAAGTTGGTTTTCATATGGCGACTTTCTCCACCACTTCAAGAAGGATCAAACCCGCTTGCAATCCCCTTCCCTTCCCCTCCCCACAACGGACACCCTGGGAGGTAGGTGGGGCTGAGAGAGCTGGAAGAGAGCTGTGACTAGCCCAAGGTCACCCAGCTGGCTTCATGTGCAGGAGTGGAGAAACCAACCTGGTTTACCAGATTAGCGTCCGCCGCTCATGTGGAGGAGTGGGGGATCGAACCCGGCTCTCCAGATTAGAGACCACCGCTCCAAACCACCACTCTTAACCACGACACCATGCAAGATACTTCAGTTAATATATATATATATATATATATATATATATATATATATATATATATATATATATATATATATATATATATATATATACTTCCTGTCCTGAAAATAAGGTACCAAAACAATAAACTCTTCCCAACATTTACAGTGCAAGGGAGTTGACACCTTTCCTTACCAGCCCTGGGCCTTTAAGAACCGCCTAAGAGGTCCTCCAAACCCAGGTGAAGTTTATTCTAGCTTCCAGATTTCCCCCCACCCCAGGTTTATTGTCTGTGGCCAAAGGCCATTACAAAAACTGAACTAAAATAACTATAAACGGTCTTTGATAACATTTACGTTTTAGTACCAGTCTAAAACAGAAGAAAAAAAGAAAGAAATCTCTAAACGGCCGAAACTTATCAAAGTATTGAGCATAAAACATTGTTTATCTAACATTCAGCCACCAAAATCTAACTTAAGAGTCGTAGCTTTTAACACTTCCCTGGTTAGAGCTCATTTTTATGAATAGAGAACCTCACTTCTCACCATGCCAACCACATGTAAATGCAATTTGCAGTTCAGTTCGAATCGGTTTTAATGGGCCGGGCCCCGCCGGGCCTGGATTTTCTTTGCCGCTAGAGCAAAGAGGGGAACTTTATATGAGACAGCTAGAGAGACAGACCTTTCTCTTTCATTGGACGATGATCTAACTTCGCCAGGGTTGTCCCTAAGAATTCTTGCCTTGGAACGAGATAGAAAGCATGTATTAGAATCCTAGAGTTGGAAGGCACCACCAAGGTCATCTAGTCCAACCCCCTGCACAATGCAGGAAATTAACAACTTTGGCATAGGTCTTCTAGTTCTGAGCCTCCACAAATACATGTATGCGGGGCAACTGGTCGTTGGGGAAAGCGCCCTTCGAGCATAGCTGTTTGCACTGCTGGAAAACGGATTGAGGTAAAAGGTGCACGTGAGAACGCTCTTAAAGATACTGGCGGGTAATGGGACCTTTTCGGCAGCCTGCCAGGGCTCCCCCCCAGTGACCCCTACTCCATGCCCAGGAGATGGCCAAGAGGCCCTCCCTCTCATGATCTGCCTACGGTCATAGAATCAGCATTGCTGACAGATGGCCATCTAGCCTCTGCTTCAAAACCTCCAGGGAAGGAGAGCTCACCACCTCCCAAGGAAGCCTGTTCCACCGAGGAACCGCTCTAACCGTTAAGAAATTTCCTTCTAATGTTTAGACGGGAACTCTTTTGATTTAATTGCAATTTTAATTGGAATCATAATTCCAGTTCTGTAAAGATGTACGTGCAATATAATATAGCCATTTTAAGATTCCATAAATACAATCCCATCCCGATGGCACCAAGAAGCTCCACATTTAAGGTGGGTGTTATTTAGGGTATGGGGAAGGCACTGGCAAACCACCCCGCAAACAAAGTCTGCCTAGGAAACATCAGGATGTGACGTCACCCCATGGGTCAGGAATGACCCGGTGCTTGCACAGGGGGCCTTTACCTTTATTTAGGGTGTTCCCCAGGCACCATCCTCAAATCTCCTGGGATTTCATAACCCAGGGCTGGCAACCCTCGGCCAAGGGGTGGCCCTTGGAGGTCACTGAAGTTCGCAACCCCACTGACTGAGCTCACCTGAGCTCACCAGATTCAAGCCCAGGAACATCGGAAAGACCCAACAAGCTTTCCAGGGGATAAACGTTCAAGAATCAACGCTCGCTTCGTCAGATACAAGCAGGAATGGAGATCGCTGAGCCCTGATATCCGAGTCAGAAGGTGGGAGGGGTGCGGCAAAGAAAGAATTCAGGATGCAAAGGTACCATGCACGTTGTAACCAGCCCGATTGGAGCAGGGGAGAAATGCTTGGGGGCAGAATCCACTGTTCTGAATTTGTGAATGAGCTCAAGTTCGGCAATCTCCCCTTTGCAATCTCCCTTTGAAGCTTCTCTGTTCGAGGACTGCCGCTCTTAGGACTGAATCGCCGCACGAACAGCGGGCCAGGAGGGGGGGGGGGAGAAAAGCTCCCAATTCCACAAAGCAACAATGCAAACCTCACCTTTCTTCTTCTTCTCAGACACAAAAGGAAACCTCCCTCTCATCCAGGAAGGAAAAGCTGCAATGGGCCAGATCTCCCATCCACACACTGGGAACCAACATGCTAGCCCATTGGTCAGTATAAAAACCTCTCTCTTTGTCCCCGATTGGCCAATGCACTCCTTAAGGATCTACTGGCCAGGCCTGTCAATCTTCCCTTCCCTCCGCCCACAGCTCTTCACAGGTGAAGATTATCTCCAAAGAACCTTTCCTTCCCCCTGTCCCTTAAAGACACAGATCATTCTATGCAGGAGGGACTCACCTGCAAACGTCTACCAAAATCTTGCCTCGGAGTCTCCACCCTCTGGGCCGGGGGTCCGGTTCAGCTGCCCCTCCCAGCCCCCTCTTGCCTGGCAGGGCTGGGCCCCATCGGCACTCATGGACTGGCCTCCCCTAGCATAGGGGGAGGAGTGTTAACGCCCAGACTGACAGATTTCAGAGCCAGCAGGGTGTCGTGTTCGAGACCCAGGTTCAAATCCCCGCTCCGAACCCGGCCTGAAGACTTTAAAAACGGGCCGGTGGACGGTTGAGAGAACCGTGGCTGACCTTTAGGATTTTATGTATTGCCCTGGCCTGGTATTTGAAGGGCTGTCACTTAGAGGAGGGCAGGGAGCTGTTCCTGTTGGCAGCAGAGGAGAGGACCCGCAAGAATGGGTATAAATTACGGGCGGAAAGGTACCGGCTGGATATGAGGGGAAACATTTTTTACAGAAAGAGCAGTTCAGCCCTGGAACCGGCTGCCTAATGAGGTGGTGAGCTCCCCCTCTCTGGCAGTCTTCAACCGGCAGCTGGACAAGCACTTGTCGGGGATTCCCTAGGCTGATCCTGCATTGAGCAGGGGGTTGGACTAGATGACCTCTGTGGCCCCTTCCAACTATATGATTCCAGCTTAGGCGAGCCCAATCTCATCAGATCTCGGAAGCTAAGCAGGGTCGGCTCTGGTTAGTACACAGAGGCAGCCCGTGGCAAACCACCTCTGGACGTCTCCTGCCTTGAAAACCCTATGGGGTTGCCATAAGTCAGCTGTGAATTGATGGTCGCCCAAAAAGGATTTTATTATGCTGTGTATGGAATTAAATCGTTTTTTAAAATGCTTTTGTGTTTCCTGAGTGCTGCATGAGCCAACCTCGGGGATCTTTGACGGGGCAGAAAGCTGGCATGGAAGACAGATAATCGTGAGAAGACTGTGATTGGTATGGAGTATCCATTTATGCTCATCTATTCCGGGGAGTTTTCAGAGTACCATGAAGAGTGAGAAAGATCTTTCTCTCCTTAAGGCTCTGGAGAGCCATGCTGCATGTAAGGTCCATGCTGGAGAGTCAGTGTGGTATAGTGGTTAAGAGCGGCGGTTTGGAGCAGTGGACTCTAATCTGGAGCAGGTTTTGCCCGTGTTTTCCAGATTCTGGCTAAACCAGCGTCTGGGAGATGCAGGCAAAACACGCGAGGAGACCTCTGACGGGCGGGAAAGCCATGCATAATCGAAAGGAAGCCCCGAAGCAGTCGGTGGGGGTGACTGCAGGGAAACGTCCCTGCATAAAAGGCCTAGGTGGAACCTCCATGTTCAAAGGCAATCAACCTCTGAATTCCAATGGTAGGGACAACGTCAGGGGTACATGCCCTGTTTGTTGGCCCTCCAGGGCTGGCCACTGTGAAACAAGATGAGGGACTGGACGGACAACGTCTCCAATCCAGCGGGGCCCTTCCGTTGTTCTCCTGCTTCGGATTTCACCGCAACGTGCACTAAACCCTGCCGGCTCCAAAGTCCCCACCCATTCACAGTAGAACATCTTTTGCACCGCTCTGTATGCCCGACAAGGAACTGCACAAATGCTGGCTACTCTGCCTGGTCAGCTGCCCTTACCAAGCCTCCTGCAGTTGGAGTCCCTCCGTCAAGACTCCAACCCTTCCTTTAAGGCTAACATATGCCTCGGTATTACATTTCGTTCTGATTATGCTGTGGTTTAGACTCTTAGAATCGTAGAGTTGGAAGGGACCACCAGGGTCATCTAGTCCAACCCCCCTGCACAATGCAGGTTCTCTTCTTGATGAAGAAAACAAGCCAGGGTGGGGATACAGAATTTGTAATTTTAAAAATAAAATCACTGTGCGGCCATTCTGGTCATGAGCTAGAAAGGTGATTCATAAGGCTGCTAAGGGGTAAGCAACCCAGGCTTAGGAGCGAAGCTGTGCTTCTGGGGACCCCCCCCCCCCCGCAATTCTTCTTGTGGGGGGGGGAGAAGAAGGAGAAGAAAGGTTGGTTTTTATATGCCGACTTTCTCTACCTTTTAAGGCAAACCAAACCGGTTTACAACCTCCTTCCCTTCGTCTCCCAACAACAGACACCTCCGGAGATAGGTGAGGCTGAGAGAGTTCAGAGAGAACCGTGGCTAGCCCGAGGTCACCCAGCTGGCCTCATGTGGAGGAGTGGGGAAGAAGAAGAAGAGTTGGTTTTTATATGCCGACTTTCTCTACCACTTCAGGAAGAATCAAACCGGCTTACAGTCACCTTCCCCACAACAGACACCCCGGGAGGTAGGTGAGGCTGAGAGAGCTCTAAGAGAGCTGCGACTAGCCCAAGGTCACCCACCTGGCTTCATGCGGAGGAGCGGGGAATCAAACCCGGTTCTCCAGATTAGAGTCCACCGCTCCAAACCACCGCTCTCAACCACTACACAACGCCGGCTCTCTGAGGTTGCCAACCTCCCAGCAGGACCTGGAGGCCTCCCAGAATTACAGTTGGTCTCCATGCTACCCCTGGAGACTGGATTCTACGGCATCATACCCGGTTGAGGTCCTTCCCCAGGCTCCACCCTCCAGGAATTTCCCAACCTGGAGTTGGCAACCCTCCGTTCCAGGAGTGCCAATCGGCTTCGCTGCTAGAATGCCAGGCCTCCCTCCCACCCGATCCCACCAGCTTCTGTGCCCGGGGAGGGGGGGCGGAAGGCACCCCCCTTCGTCGTCTGCCCCCCCACCCCCGGTTTAATGAAGATGCCAACCTGCCTGGAGTGCCAAGCAATGCCATGGGCAGCCGGAGCCGCTCCCCCCCCTTTTGCGGTCTTCGGTTTAGTGACATTTCACATTCAGGTGGGAAGCCACGGACAGGCGGCGAAGCCAAACGCACAGCCTCTTCCCCTACGGGGTTGCCAACCTCCCGGCGGGGCCTGGAGACCTCCCGGAATTGCACGGGATCTCTGGACCCCAGCGCTCAGCTCCCCTGGGGGAAATCGCTGCTCTGGAGGGTGGCATTTTACCCCACAGGGATCCCTCCCTATTGCAAAACCCTGGCCTTCCTCGTCTCCACACCCCTCCCCCAAATCTCCAGTTATTTCTCAACCCGGAGTTGGTAACCCTACCTTTGCTTAACGCATCGATTTACTAGGGAGTAAGTCCCGTTTTAGGGCTTGCTTCTGGGAATGCCTGCTTAGGATGGCTACCGGCTTGGGGACCCCCCCTCTTGTGAGCATGCTGAACCCCCGCATCTCGGCTCCCCCCCCCCAATGCTAGATTCAGAATAGAATCATAGAATCATGGAGTTGGAAGGGACCCCTCAGGGTCATCTAGTCCAACCCCCTGCACAATGCAGGGAATTTCAAACTACCTCTCCCTCTCGACGGGGAGGGTCGCTTTGCTCCTGTCGGCGGTCGCCCCCCCCCCCCCAGGGACGCCTCGCCCCATCGCAGGCGACTTTCCCGACCGGGGGGAGGGGGGCGACAGACCGGGAGCTCTGGGGGAGTGGAAACCGGAGGGGGCGTCCCGGGAGGGGTGTTTAGACCGGGATGGGATCGACTGGGAAAAACTGGGGGGGTGGGTGGAGAAAAGAGGGTCCCCGCCGCTTTTTCCGAGGGGCGCCCCCCCTCACGTCGGATCTCCAGACACCCAACCCCCCCCCCAGCCCGCCCTGAGCACTGTTACTCGAAGGGAGACCTCCGTCGGACTCCCGGGACCGGCTCCCAACGCCTGGGGGACTGCAGGAGGAGCGGGGCTTCCTCTCGAGTAAAGCATTTGGAGACTGGGGGTCGCCCCCGAGGGAAAAGATGCCTAGGGTCGGGGGGGGGGGGGAGAGAGAGAGAGAGAGAGAACGGGCTTACCTGCGAGGAAAGACATCGAGCAGGGTGGGGCTTCCTCCCGAATAAGAAGGGGGGGGTCTCTCTTCCAAGGAAAGACGGTCTACAAGGCAGGAGGGAGGGAGGGAGGGGACACTCGCCGCCTTGGGGAGGGGGCTTACTCCCGAGTAAACGGGCCGGGAAAGGGGGCGAGGGGGGGAAAGGGTCGGCCCCTTCCAAGCCACTCAATCCCCGCCCCCCCTGCGCCCCCCCTCCGCCCCGATTCTCTCTGTATCCCCGGCACGATCGCGCTGGCTCCGAGCAGGTGGTCGATTCAAGCGGCGTACAAAACAGCTCGAATTAGGGGTTGCGAAAGGGGGTCTTCGCTTTCCTTCTCCCCTATTTGCTAACCCCCCCCCTCCAAAAGGCTCAGCAAACCCTCGACGGGAGAAAGATCCGCCGAGAACGCACACCCCCCCCCCCAAAAAAATATAACCGACTGCTGGAAAACTCGACGCCAGACCGAATTAGCCGGCTACGACGGTTCCCACGATCTCCGGAGTCTACACGTGTGGAAGAGAGGGAGGGAAAGGGGGCGGGGGGAGGCGCGGAGAGAATCCAGGGCCTTTTCAACCTTGCAACCCCCGCTCCCCCCCCCAAAAAAAAGGCATCATGCAAAGTGTAGGTTTGCCAACTCCAAGGTGAGAAATTCCTGGAGATTTGGGGGGGGGAGCCTAGGGAGGGGGGTTGGGGATGGGAGGGACCTCCGCAGGGCATAATGCCATAGAGCCCCCCCCCCTCCAAAGTAACTCTTTTCTCCAAGGGAGCTTATCTGTCCTCTGTCATTCCGGGGGACATCCAGGCCCCACCGGGAGATTGGCAAGCATCCTAAACACAGAGACCCTTCCAGATTGACGGGTGTGTGTGTGTGTCGCTAGGTAGGCTAGTGTTGCTAGTTCCAAAATTAGGGGGGAGGTCTTTTCCCTTTCTTTCTTGGAAGCCGGGGGGGGGGGAACACGGATCGGACCCCAGCCACGTTTGGAAGGGTTCGCACGGAATGGCCTTTTCAACACTGGACGGCTTTCCATCGGTCGCAAGCTTACAAGCCCCACAGAGTTCCTCCCCAGAGCTCTGGGTTACCTGCGGGCTTCCCAGCCGCCCCTTCTTCCTTCCACGGAGCGCCACGTCCCACTCTCCGCCTGGCCTACCTCGCTGGGTTGTTGTGAGGCTCCAAGGGAGGAGAGGAGAAGGGGGAGAAAGGGGGGTCCAAACAGAGGAAGTGCATGAACGTCGCGAGTGGACTTACTCCCAGGGTGACTGATGTGGAGAGAGAGGAGGGCATAGGTGGCCGCCCTGTCGTCTGGCTAGGGTTGCCAACCTCCAGGAGAGCCCTGGGGCTTCCCAGGAGTTATGACTACAGAGCAGGGTTGCCAGCTCCAGGTTAGGAAATACTTGGAGATTTGTGGGTGGAGCCTGAGGGGGGGTTTGGAGAGGGGCGGGGCTTCGGTGCCATAGAGTCCAATGGCCAAAGCGGCCATTTTCTCCAGGGGAACTGATCTCTATCGGCCGGGGATCAGTTGTAATAGCAGGAGATCTCCAGCTAGTACCTGGAGGTTGGCAACCCTATCCACAAATTCCACCCTCTCTAGGCTCCACCCACAAATCAAAATAATTACATTTATTGTAATTATTTATTGCACTATAGAATTGTTAAAAAAAAAAAAAAACAGGGCCTGGAATACAAGGTACAAATACAAATATTGGTTCTACAATTCTTGTACACGGTTGACATACAATAGGTGTCAAGGACGGACGCTAGCCCGGACGCGTTTCGGCCTGAATAGGCCTTCCTCTGTGGTCATAAACACCGAATAAAAAGCACATCCGAGAATAAACCTTGGGAGATCTTTTAATCGAATATTTTGTGTGTGGCTTGATGTGAACTCTTAACCCAAATTGTGGGTCTTTCCACATGCTAACACAATCTGGTACAGATTAACAATGCTTCTGGGTGTGTGAAAATTAACCCGTGATAAATCTAATTGTTTTTAACAATTTATAGTGTACCCCCTGCAAGAAATGTAATTATTTTGTTATCGTGTATAGTTTGTAGCTCAACCTTTGAAGCTCTCTCTGTATTTGGTTGAGTCCCCCCCCTTTTGTTGTTGTTCCGCCTACAAATCTCCAGGAATTTCCCCAGCTGGAGTTGGCAACCCTAGGTCTGGCCGCATTGGGGGAAGGGTCTCGATCTCCCCACAGGTCTGCTGGGGCTTCCCCCCGCCCCCCAGAAAGCCTCAGTATAGAGAAACCCTAAATTCCTAAACGAGAGGGTTGAAGGAAAGGCAGCAAAAACACTCTGGGCAATCCTATTTATTTCAGTAGACCTGTCTGGGTTTCTAGGGCCTTTTTGGGGTCACACGGGAATGTCCTTGGTTGGGGGTGGTGGTTTGCAGCAGCAGCCCCATTGGGCGGGTCCTGTGGTAGAACATCTGCTTTGCATGCAGAAGGTCCCGGGTTCGGATCCCACCATCTCCCGTTGAAAAGATGACATGAAAAGATGACTGAAGAGCCGCTGCCGGTCAGAGTTAACAATGCTAGCCATGAGCAGGTCTGACTCAGCAGAAAACAGCTTCCCCCAGAGGTCTTGACTCAGTTATAGAGTGGTATTGCTTAGTGGTTAGACTGTTGGCCTATGACTTGGAAGACCCAGGTTCAAATCCCCATTAGCATGCACATCACCCAGGGGAGACAAGAGGCCAGACACTGTCTCTCAGCCTCGCCTACCTCAGAGGGCTGCCGTGACTATAACATGAAGGAGGAGGGAGAGCCAGCCTGGTGCGGTGGTTTCACTGACAGGCTAGGATCTGAGAGACCCAGGTTCGAATCCCCACTCTGCCGGCTAAGCTTGCTGGGTGGCCCGAGGCCGGTCGCATCCGCTCATTCTCACCAACCTCAGAAGGTTGTTGTGAGGATAAAATGGAGGAGAGGGGAAGGATGCAAGCCCATCAGGGAGAAAGATAGGGTGTCAATGAAGCAAATAGAAGAAGGAAGCCATGCTGGCAGCTCATCGAAGGAAAGGCAGAGCACAAAGAGAAATAAATCAGAAGGTCACCAGTGGGAAAGTTGAGGTAGTAGAGGATTTGGAAGACCCCCCCCCCTCCTGAGACCCTGGAGAGCCACTGCTGGTGGGACTAGACTATCCTGACCTTGACCAACCAACGTCCTGACTCCCCATAAAGAAGGCGGGTGTGAATGGAGAGGCAGTCCCAAAACAAGAACCAAATCCTTGCAATCTCTGGTCTAGGACCAACCAAGTGAGGCCCGAACTGTGCAAGCTTCGGAGCTCCACAAAGCTCTTCGTCAGGTTACAAAATTGCACAGGGGAGATGGGCAGAAGGCCGAGGGCCTCTGGCTGGGATTCTACGGTCCGACCCAGCTCGCATCCTGGGTGAGACGCCAGGAAGCATGATGGGACATCCACATTGCAAAAAGCTAGTTTCCAAGGGCAGCCGGGTTGGTCTGAAGCAGAAAAACTGAATTCCAATCCAGTAGCACCTTAGAGATAAGCTTTGGAGAGTCAAAGCTCCCTTTGCCAGATATCTGATGAAGGGAGTGTTGATTCTCGGACCTTATACCGCTCAAATCTTGTCGTTCTCTAAGATGCTGCTAGACTCTTCCAATCTAGCTCACTTCCCAAAGCACAGCCTACTGTTTTCCCCACAATGGAGTTTTTTCACACGTTCAACTTCCTGCCAGTGTTGAGGAATGAAAGGACAGGCGTGTGGGACTCCCAACCCTTTCCCAAGAGAAAACCTATGCCAAGCATCTGGAGTGTGTCCCCAAAGGAAGACGAAGAAGAGTTGGTTTTTATATGCCAATTTTCTCCACCACTTAAGGAAGAACCAAACTGGCTTACAATCGCCTTCCCTTCCCCTCCCCGCAACAGACACCCTGTGAGGTAGGTGGGGCTGAGAGAGCTCTAAGAGAGCTGCGACTAGCCCAAGGTCACCCAGCAGGCTTCCTGTGTGAGTGGGGAAACCAACCCGGTTCACCAGATCAGCCTCCGCCGCTCATGTGGAGGAGTGGGGAATCGAACCCAGTTCTCCAGATCAGAGTCCCCCGCTCATGTGGAGGAGGGGGGAAACCAACCCGGTTCTCCAGATCAGACTCCATCGCTCCAAACCACCACTCTTAACCACAACACCACGCTGGGTCACTAAAACAGGTTCCACTCCCCAAACAGATACACCCTGACAAGCCGCTCCCGGTTCTCTGCCTACAACACTCTGTATAGGCCTGATTTCTCCCACATACACACACACCTCCCAGTTGACACACCACAAGGGAGATCTTGCATGTGGGAACGGTCCACCACGGATAGAATGGTGCAAAAAGACCATTGCCCCCGCCTCCCGAAATCATGCATTCAGTTGCACGTGTGTTTACGAACCAGCCTGCTCCTTAGAAATTCCCAGAGAGCATTTCAATGTGGCCCTGATCTGGCAGAAGGGCAACTTATGGATGATGATGATTATTATTATTATTAAGTTGATGATGATGATGATGATGATGATGGGGAGGGGCTGTGGCTCAGTGGCAGAGCAACTGCTTGGCATGCAGAAGGTCCCAGGTTCAATCCCCGGCAGTTAAAGGGACTGGGCAAGTAGGTGATGTGATTAGACCTCTGCTTGAGACCCTGGAGAGCCGCTGCCGGTCTGAGAAGACAATACTGACCTTGATGGACCCAGGGTCTGATTCAGTATAAGGCAGCTTCATGTGTACATGGCTTTACTCATGTTCTGGGGAGGGGCTGTGGCTCAGTGGTCGAGCATCTGCTTTGGCATGCAGAAGGTCCCAGGTTCAATCCCTGGAATCTCCAGTTAAAGGGACTGGGCAAGTAGGTGATGGGAAAGACTTCAGCCTGAGACCCTCTGTTTGGCATGCAGAAGGTCCCAGGTTCAATCCCCAGTATCTCCAGTTAAAGGAACTAGGCAAGTAGGTGATGTGAAAGACCTCTCTGCCTGAGACCCTGGAGAGCCGCTGCTGGTCTGAGTAGACAATACTGACTTTGATGGACCGAGGGTCAGATTCAGTAGAAGGCAGCTTCATGTGTTCATATGATAATAATAATAACAATAATAAATCTTTTGTACAATGCCATGCCTTCCAATTTGGCTTTCCTGCCCCAGCTTCAAATTCCACTCCATTTTGATGGTCCTGGGGTGAGCGCTCAGAGCATTAGAGATATCATTGGAGGGGTAAGGGGAGGGAAATCAAATGATTGAACATTTGCTTCCACCAACATCAACCGCCTTCCTCCCCCCCTCCAGATCCCTTTAATAGATGTCATTTATACAGAGCTGCGGCGACTTCATTTCCTCCCCCCCCTTGAAACATTGGGATCAATTTATATTAATGATCTCTTTATTCACCACTGGAAACGTTTAAATATTTAATACAGTGCCAACTGGCGGCGAAATGCATCAAGCCAGGCGAAAGGGGGTGCTTACCAAACCCGCAGTCGATGTGGCTTCAGACGTGCACGGGGGTCACGTGAAGACAGAGGCCCCCACCAAGCAGTGTCTGGCTGGGGATGGATTGAAGCCCCCTGGCAGATCGAACCCAGAGATAGTTTGTCTGCCGGGGGGCCGCAAAGAGGAGAGGGTTTTGCATTCACACGTTCAGCAGCGAGTCGGGCACCGTGGAGTGGTCTTAGAGGCCTCCTCAGTGAAACGGGCTTCCTCGGGAGGTGGTGAGCTCTCCTTCCCTGGAGGTTTTTAAGCAGAGGCTAGATGGCCACCTGTCAGCAATGCTGATTCCATGACCTTAAGCAGATCATGAGAGGCATGGAGTATGGGTCAGTATGGGTGTGTGTGTGGGGGAGGTAGCTCAGAATGTCCTGCATTGTGCAGGGGGGTGGACTAGATGACACTGATGATCCCTTCCAACTCTATGATTCTATGACTGGCTGGAGGGGCCCCTGCTGGTTTTAGTTGATCTGATTTCCGTGTGAAGAAGGGTTCCTGGAAAAGGACACGACGCAGCACCCCCCCGACTCGCAAGTGAACGTGTGAACGGGGTCCTATCCAATGCTGCGGTTTAAGAGGATGCCTGGGTCCCTGGCCTGGCTACCTGGGGGTCGTGTTCATTCTCCGTTCTTCTTTCTGGGAAATGTGTCGGGTTGAAACAGTGTGTGGACGAGGGGACCTAAGAATTCCTCTTAGGAGTAGAGGGGTTGTTTTTTCTAGAGTGGGGGTCTTCTGGGGGGGCTATTGGAATGCTTGACTGGAAATGCTTGTTAAAGGCTCCTAGCCCAGAATGGGGGGCATAGTCTTCCCCCCCCCCAAAGAGAAGAAGGGTGCAGAAGTTTAGGATGACTGTTTTCGGAGCTAAGTTGGAATCACCGAATGTACACACGTTACAGTAAACCCACATGCAACCCGTGTACGCTTGTTCCCCCCCCTTTGTACTCGCCTTGAGTAATCCCACCGAACTCACGATTTAAGCACCCACCATTTATCCAGGTCCGCTCTGATTTTTTTTAAAGTGAATCCTTTCCCACACGCAGATGCCCAAGGGGGACGTACAGGCATTCAGAGTAATGTGTGAGCAGAGTACATAAGTCAGGGCATGAACACGTGAACACATGAAGCTGCCTTCTACTGAATCAGACCCTTGGTCCATCAAAGTCAGTATTGTCTACTCAGACCGGCAGCGGCTCCCCAGGGTCTCAGGCAGGGGTCTTTCACATCACCTACCTGCCTAGTCCCTTTAACTGGAGATGCCGGGGATTGAACCTGGGACCCTTCTGCACGCCAAGCAGACACTCTGCCACTGGGCCACAGCCCCTCCCCTCTTCAAAAAATATAAGGGCAACCCTCACCTATAGAGACAACGCAATAAAATTATTGAAGGGCTATCGATTGCACGTGTGAACGGGTTCTGACAGACGTGACCGAGAGCCAGGTCCGTCCTAATGGGTTAGATCCCTCCACAACCCCCCTCCAATCCTCCTTCTCACACAATAAAATATCTGCTGCCCTTGCCAGAGGCAAGAACCCCCCCCCCACCCACACACACACACGTCGTGGCATCCCCATGATCCACAATGACACAGGACTGATCCTTTCCGAGGGGAACGGCCAGGAGAGATGGATCCCTTCCAAGATCCAGAAGGTGAGGTCTAAATGAAAGCAAGTCTCTCTCTCTCTCTTCCTCTTCAAGAAGCAGAATTAAGTGGAAAAGCTGGGGACGGGGAGGGCGAAGATTAACACCATGGGGGTGGGGGGTAAGCCGAGACTGGATCTCCTTATAAAAGAAAGCTGGCTGGCTCCCCGCAGGAACCAGAAAGGAGCCAGTGGGTCGAAGGAGAGGCTTGGACACTCCCAAGGATAAATCTTTAGCCTGTCGTTCAACCTCCTCTCTCTCATGTACACACACACGCACAATGGAAGGAAGGTGATATAACTCAGGCAGTAGAGGGCCTCTAATATTTGCCACCAGTGGAGATTTTGGAGGCGTTAAGACTCATTTTAAGAAGGGCCAGCTGTCTGGGGAGCCAGCGGGGTGTAGTGGTTAAGAGCGGTGGTTTGGAGCGGTTGATCTGGAGAACTGGGTTTGATTCCCCCCACTCGTCCACATGAGCGGCGGACTCTAATCTGGAGAACGGGGTTTGATTCCCCAGTATGTGGCGGTGGCCGCTACTCTGGTGAACTGTGTTGGTTTCCCCACTCCTCCACACGAAGCCGGCTGGGTGACCTTGGGCTTGTCACAGCTCTCCCCGAGCTCTCTCAGCCCCACCTACCTCACAGGGTGTCTGCTGTGGGGAGGGGAAGGTGATTGTAAGCTGGTTTGATTTCCCCTTAAGTGGTAGAGAAAGTCGACATATAAAAACCAACTCTTCTTCCTTCTTCTCCTTCCCTAGGTTGATAAAGAAAAGGGGTAGAGGGGAGAATCGAGTCCTTCCTGGCATTAGGAGGGGGGGGAGAGAAACCCAGTTTTTAAACAGCCTTTGTTGGGTCACTCAAAAAAGAAAACCCCAAGCAAGGAGGTTTGGCTTGGCTCTCAGTGCCCCACCCATGGGTTCTATGGAAGAAAGCGAAAAGGCTGAAAATCGGGGCGATCTTCCCTCTGGGGTCGCCAAGGGACAGTTTGATTAGGACTCTCTCCCCCCACAACTCATACACGATGAGGATTTGACCTCTAGCCCTGTTCTTATTCCCCCCCAGGAAGACCCTGCTATATGAAGCTGCCTTCTACTGAATCAGACCTTTGGTCCATCAAGGTCAGTGTTGTCTACTCAGGCCGGCAGCGGCTTACGGAGAGGTCGTTCTCATCACCCGCTACCTGGTCCTTTTAGCTGGAGACGCTGGGGATTGAACCTGGGATCTTCTGCATGCCAAGAAGATGCTCTACCACTGAGCCACAGCCCCCTTTTGACTATCGTCTCCCCTAGGTGTGTGCAGAGAGCTGGCTCCAACACATAGAGTGCAGGGTCATCCCCTTCTCAGTCAGAATGAGTGGAAGCTATTCACACATGCCACAGGAGTAAAGGTGTGTACTCCTGAGTTGGGGGGCTAACCCTTCTCCCTGAGCCCAGCCAAGCCTGCCTCCATCTGTCTCTTGAGATCAATCATCTCTCTGTTTCTTAGTAGGGCACAGTAAAGTGTCCCTTATTCACCCCCCTTCCTGCTTCTCCAGGGTGTCTTGGGCTGCCACGGGGAGGGGTAGCCAGTCAGAACCCAGCCTGCCTTTCTTGGAGTAGGCCCCATTCTCTTTTTAAATCACTGCAAAGCCAGAAGGGATGTTGAGGGAACTGATGAGAGGGAGGGAATATTGAGGGAACTGATGAGAGGGAATATTGAGGGAACTGATGAGAGGGAATATTGAGGGAACTGATGAGAGGGAATATTGAGGGAACTGATGAGAGGGAGGGAATATTGAGGGAACTGATGAGAGGAATATTAAGGGAACTGATGAGAGGGAGGGGATATTAAGGGAACTGATGAGAGGAAGGGAATGTTGAGGAGGGGCTTATGTGGGTTTGCGGGGGAAAGGCCCAGGAAGCAGGAGAGGGCTCGCTGCCTGACTGAATGGCTTGCCGTATTTTCTCATCCACTCTCAGTGGGGCATAAATGGAGGAGAGGGAAGCGGCGATGATGATAAGAATAATGAGAATAATAACAACACTGCTGTCTTACCTACACCTGTCTATTATGCTAATCTCTCACACAGGCCAGATTTGAACCGCGGACTTGGGAGCTTGCTCACACCTCAGCCCGCACTTGCCATATGTTCAGGGTGGGGGTCCCCATGCCTTGTCCCCACCCCACCCCCGTCTTCCAGCACAGCTGGGGGGATGTTTTGGGTAGGCCTCCCCATGGGCTCGCTGTCACTCACACCCATGCAATCAAGGCCCCTTCGGCAGAGTTCTGCCACCTGCCTCACAATAGCCGCTTTGATTGGCAAGTTTCTTCTCTGATAACTCACTGACGCCGTGGACGCTCAACGGCAACATCTGTCATTTTAATTAAAGCTGTGAGACGTTCGCCAGCTAAGGAAGGCACCCTGCGGGGGGGGGCACCGGTTGGGGTCTGACCCAGCCCTGACAGGACGCCACGGGGCGGGGCATGATACGCACCAGGGAGCCACCAGATCAGCCTGGTTCTGATCAGTCGACCAGGGAGACCACCAAAATCAAGACTCCAAGCCCCATTTTCCAGTGTGAAAACCCCAGCAAAAGGAAAATAAGAGTTGGATTCTATATGCCGACTTTCTCTACCACTTAAGGAAGAATCAAACCGGCTTCCATTCTCCTTCCTTTCCTCTCCCCACAACAGACACCCTGTGAGGTAGGCGGGGCGGAGAGAGTGTGACTAGCCCAAGGTCATGCAGCTGTCTTCCTGTGTAGGAGTGGGGGAACAAATCCAGTTCACCAGATTAGCTTCCACCACTCATGTGGAGGAGTGGGGAATCATACAGATCAGAGTCTGCCGCTCCAAACCACAGCTCCTAACCACTACACCATGTTGGCTCTCCAATCAAGACTCCAAGACCCATTTTCCAGTGTCAAAACGCTGGCAAGCCCAAGGCCTGCTTGCCAGGGGTAGGCAGGTATAATAAGCCAGTTCTCCCCTCTAGATATTTAAGCTGTTCCTCCAACCTCAGTCAGATCTGCATATTGGTGGACTGACAGAAGAATCTGAGTATTGGGGAAAGTGGGAAAGGTTAGTTTTTACCAAAGGGTGCAAAAAAAGAACACCAGTAGCTCCGAGCAAACCGGCAAGGTGTTAAGCGCCCCAAGAGTCCCCACTCAGCCGAAATCCTTGGCCCTAGATCGAAGGGGCTGCATGGTTACGTGGGAAGCAGCTCAAACAGAAAAGGATGGGTAAACGGGGGCTGGCCAAATATTTGTGGGTGGGGTGAGGAACCTTGCCTCCTTTCTGAACAGAATTTAAATCTATCTCTGGCTCTAGACTCTCATCGGGATGCTTCTCTTCCATTAAAAGAAACACACTCCATTAAAGGGAAAATTAAAAGAAACACACTCTGCCCGTGCCCAGAGATACTGCATTCAGTATCTGCCCAGAGATACTGCATTCATACTGCATTCAGTGTCACATTCCCCCTTTGGCAGCCCTCAGATCCCCGAATGCGACTTCCGCAGCCGTTAGGGTCGCCCTCAAGACTCCAGGCTCGGAAGCAGTCTACCTTTGAGCAGCAGATGTTGCATACAGCCAACAGAGGGAGATCTGTCACGTCCCCGCCCTGCCTGCGGACCCCCCCCCCATCCCCTTACCTACTGATATTCGAACAGGATCCGGGGCTGAGGCTGGTCTTCAAATGAAGAAGATGTGGTCTCTTCCAACCTTGTGTGATTGGGGGGGGGAGGTAGTTGTGAATTTCCTGCATTGTGCAGGGGGTTGGGCTAGATGACCTTGGTGGTCCCTTCCAACTCTATGATTCTACAATTCTATGAAAAGTTGGCATGAGAGAAACAGCATCTAACAAAAGTACACTCTATTTTATTTCATTTTTTAAAGAATATGGAGCGGTATCTAGCTGCGGCTGCCCTAAAGCTCCCGGCAGATACTTTTATGATCGGGGGTCATTAATCATTTTCGACAAGTTCCCAAGCGATCGGTAAACAGCTTTATCTGAGAGGCGAGTTAACCTGTCAGGGAGAGCTCAAGCGGCTTTGGGGAGGGGGGCTCTAGAGGAGGGGGCAGCGACCCCCCCCACACACACACACGCTTAAGAAACCTGACGTTTCTCAGGGACCCTGGAACTCATAAAGAATCCCTTCGCACCAACCCTACCAACCTGGGAACTGAGCATCTGCTAGGTTGGACAATGGGCAGAGAGAGTCCCCGTCGCCTCCGCTTCCAAGGCACCCCACCAGCACCCGGGTTGCCAAGTCCCGACTGAACCCGGGTGCTAGGCAGATTCTGGAAGGCACCCGCTATATCGCCGGGGGCAGGCAGAAGCCTTCGGTTACGACCCAGGAATCAACCGGGGATGGGGGGGGGTGAGGAAGAGGAGAAGGGGAGGGGGCAGAGAAGGAGAAAAGAGAAAGATTTCCCTTGAAATCAGCTTGGGGGTGGGGGAGAAGGGAATCCGGATCCACTCCGCTTCAAACACCGGCATGTCAACGTTAGAAAGCTATTAGGAACGGAAACCTCTCGCTATAGCGCTTCAGGGAGCTGTCCGCCGGCCGGCGGTGCTGAAACCGGCGCGCTCGCCTGGCGAGGCGCTGCGCTTTCAGGGCGTGGGGACCGGCAGACCGGCTCTACCTCTTCTCCCACCCGACCACCCACCCCCACCCAATCCCCCGTCCCCTCTCCCGGAAGAACGAGGCACCCCCCCCCCGGAAAAAAAACTGCACCCCGTTGGCCGACATCCCAACCCGGTCCGCGCAAAAAAAGTTTGGCGACGCCCGTGCTTTCCAGCCCGTGCGTAAAATTAGGCAAGTTTGGGTTTCGGGGAGGGGGGGGACCCCGCAGCCTTTCCCTCTCCCCAGGAAGGCAGGAGAGGGTCAGGCAGGGGGAAGGGAGGGAAGCCGAGCGGTAGGGCTTATCCAAGGCAACATCTGTCACGGGATGGCGGGGGAGGGGAAGCCGGGGTGGGGGGAGGCGGGCGGAGGACCGGAGGAGAGCGGTGCGCGGGGCGTGCGCGCCTTTCCACCCGCGGATCGAGTCCGGGTGGGTTTGGCGGCGTGCGCCCTCCTCCCTCGGCTATGGAGGAGCGCTGGAAGTGATGGGGGGGGGCGGGAGGGGGGCGAGCCCACCATGCATATACCACCACCCCCCTTTTAAAAAAAAATAAGCCCGTCGCTTGACATCCACCCTTGCAGCGGGGGGGGGGGACGAAGGGGGGAAGCCGAGGCAGACGCCAGACGCCCACCCGCCGGACCCCCCGCCCCACCCCACCCCCGGTGTCTCGCCGGAGCTCGCCTACCTGCCTCCGACGTGGAAGGAAGGGCTGGGGGGCGGCTCTTCAGCCCCCGGAGCCGGGCTTGGAGGCGCGGATGGCCAGCCCCTTCTCCGCCGCCTCTCTCGCTCTCGCCCCCCCCCCAAAAGCCGGCGGCTTCTTCCTCTCCCGGCAGGCGAGCTCTCTCCTCCCCGACCCCCCCCCCCAAAGACAAATCCGCCGGCGGCCTGAGCCGGAGAGAAGGAGCCGAGCACCGCAGCTGCTTCTCCGTCCCCCGCCGTCACTGCGTCAAGGCGAGGGGAGCGCCTTCAACGGGGGGGGGGAGCGTTGTGGGGGGGGGGGCGCAGAAGCCAAGCGCTCTGGATCCGGAGCTCCGGGGCTGGGTCCCGGCGCGGGGAAGCAGAGTCGGGCAGAAGGGGGTGGGGGGGTGGGTGGGGGGCGGGCAGCTCTCCCTCCCTCCCGCCCCCTTTCCAGTCTTCTCCCCCCCCCTCTAGCTCTGGCCCAGGCCTGAAAGGCAGCTTGGGCGGGGGGAACCGCGGACGGGCAGCCCGAGCGGGGCCATCGCTTTTCCTTTTCCCACGCCGGGAGCCCGGGAGTTGGAAAAGGGGGGAGGGGGTTGGGTGGGGAAAGGGGGGGGAGGGACCGGAGACGCGGGCGGGGGGGGTGTGGGTGCGTGCGCGCGCGCGGGGGTGTGAATGAATGGAGGGAGGGGAGGGGAAAGGCAGGGGAGGGAGGGAGGGGGGGTGTATAACTTCTCCGGGCGCGTCCAATGAAAGTTGGAGCATCCAAAGAGGATCGCCTGGGAAGATTCCGCCGCGGACGGGAGGCGGCGGCAGCGGGCGAAGAAATAGCCTCCCCCTGGAAGCCCCCTCCCTCTCCCCCCTCCCACTCCTCCTTCCTTCCTTCCTTCCTTCCTTCCTTCCTTCCTTCCTTCCTTCCTTCCTTCCTTCCTTCCTTCCTTCCTTCCTTCCTTCCTTCCTTCCTTCCTTCCCGGCGTCGATTGCAGCCAACTCAAGCAAACAAAGCGCTGGAAACTTTAATCTGCCCTCGAAACCCATCTCCGGCTGCGATGATCTTGTTCAAGGAAAGGGGGAGGAGGGAGGGAGGAAGGAAGGAGTTGAAACAGTAGGCTGAGAGGAGCTTCGGTGGTAACAACAACAACAACAACAATGACGATGATGATGATGATGATAATAACAATGATAATAATGCTAATGATACTGATAATGATGATAATAATAATAATGATGATGATGGTGATGATGATGATGGGAAGAGGAGGAGGAGGAGGGAGGGGGAGGAGGAGGAGGAGGAGAGTTGGATTTTATATGCCGATTTTCTCTACCACTTAAGAAGAAGAGGAGGAGGAGGAATTATTATTATTATTATTCACTGTCCACTCGCAGAGCAAGATTCAAGTCCATCGAATCATAGAGCTGGAAGGGACCACCAGGGTCATCTAGTCCAACCCCCTGCACAACGTAGGACATTCACAACTACCTCCCCCACACACACACCCCCGGTGACCCCCTACTCCATGCCCAGAAGACGGCCAAGGTGCCCTCCCTCTCGTGATCTGCCTAAGGTCATCGAATTAGCCTTGCTGAGAGATGGCCGCCTAGCCTCTGCTTTAAAACCTCCGGGGAAGGAGAGCTCGCCACACCCCCACACCCCAGGAAGCCCTGAAGAAGAAGAGCTGGTTTTCATAGGCCCATTTCCTCTACCTTGTAAGGAGAATCAAACTGGTTTACAATCGCCTTCTTTCCTCTCCCTGTAACAGAAACCTTGCGAGGTAGGTGAGGCCAAGAGAGTTCGGAGAGAGCTGTGACTAGCTTTCTAGAGTCAAATAGGTCAGAAAGGTCCCCGTTGACTATGGAAAACTTATCCCCTGGAAATTGGGGTTGCTCTCTAAGGGGCTACCGACCAAGGAGGCCATAACTCTCCCGTGTTAAGCATCTTCAAGTCGCTTCCGACTCACGGAAACCCTATGAATGTCCTCCAAAAGGTCCTATCCTTAACTCCATGCTTGGGTCTAGCAAACTGAAGGCCGTGGCTTCCTTTATAGAGTCCATCCATCCTATGCTGGGTCTCCCTCTTGTTCCTGCAGCCTTCCATTTTTCCTAGCATTATTGTCTTTTCCAATGAGTCTTGTCTTCTCATGGTGTAACCTGGACACGTCCTCCTGAACAAACGAAGCTGCCTTCTACTGAACCAGACCCTTGGTCCATCAAAGTTGGAATTTGTCTGCTCAGACCGGCAGCGGCTCTCCAGGGTCTCAGGCAGGGGTCTTTCACGTCCCTGACTTGCCCAGTCCCTTTAGCTGGAGATGCCGGGGATTGAACCTGGGACCTTCTGCATGCCAAGCAGAGGCTCTACCACTGAGCCACGCCCCCTCCCCAAAGCACCATAGCCTCAGTTTTGTAAATTGGTCATTTTAGTTTCTAGGGACCATTCAGGCTTGACTTGAGAGCTTCTCCCCTGGAAAACCTCCTGGTCTCAGAAGGCGCTACTGGACTCGAACCCGGCTCTTCCGCTGCAGATCAAGACGGCTACCCAACCAAGGGCAGTCCCAAGGGTTATGCCAGGCTAAACCAATGGATTTAGATTGGAGTAACTCTTCTTGGGAGTTGCAAGGTGGATCATCCATCTCCTCTGGGAAACTCCGGCAGGGAGCTTTGGGCCGTGTGGGTGCGTGTGTGTGAAGAACCCTCCTTCCCCAGCAGATGGAGGTTCCCAAAACAACCAGCTTTTTGGAAAGGCGGGGAGAAAGTCGACTTAACACGCTTCAGGGGAGGGTTGAAGAAAGAAAGAAAGAAAGAAAGAAAGAAAGAAAGAAAGAAAGAAAGAAAGAAAGAAAGAAAGAAAGAAAGAAAGAAAGAAAGAAAGAAAGAAAGAAAGAAAGAAAGAAAAGAAAGAAGGAAAAGGAAAAAGGAAGGAAGGAAGAAAAAGGAAAAAGGAAGGAAGGAAGAAAAAGGAAGGAAGGAAGGAAGGAAGGAAGGAAGGAAGGAAGGAAGGAAGGAAGGAAAAAGGAAGGAAGGAAGGAAGGAAGGAAGGAAGGAAGGAAGGAAGGAAGGAAAGAAAGAAAGAAAGAAAGAAAGAAAGAAAGAAAGAAAAGAAAGAAGGAAAAGGAAAAAGGAAGGAAGGAAGGAAAAAGAAAAGAATGAAGGAAGGAAGGAAAAAGGAAGGAAGGAAGGAAGGAAGGAAGGAAGGAAGGAAGGAAGGAAGGAAGGAAGGAAGGAAGGAAGGAAAAAGGAAGGAAGGAAGGAAGGAAGGAAGGAAGGAAGGAAGGAAGGAAGGAAAGAAAGAAAGAAAGAAAGAAAGAAAGAAAGAAAGAAAGAAAGAAAGAAAGAAAGAAAGAAAGAAAGGCAATTTCCCTACAGACCAGCCAACTCGACCGGCTTGGAGAGGGCGGGAGGGTGAACAAGAGGGCATAGATACCAGCAGGACCAACCCCCAAAGCGCCATCGGTTTGGGGAGGGGCCGTGGCTCAGCAGTAGAGCATCTGCTCGGCATGCAGAAGGTCCCAGGTTCAATCCCCGGCATCTCCAGTTACAGGGAGGAGGCAAGTAGGTGATGGGAAAGACCCCTGCCTGAGACCCTGGAGAGCCGCTGCCGGTCAGAGCAGACAATACTGACTATGATGGACCGAGGGTCTGATTCAGCAGAAGGCAGCTTCATGTGTTCATGTGTTCACCTCGGGAGCAGACCCCGTGCGGTTGGATGCCTCCCTTCCGCCCCGGCTTCCAAAGCTGGTCCTTCCTTTCCTTTCCAGTTCCAAACTGGTTCTCTCCAGCCCCGTCTCAAGGGGGAGAGACCGGCCCAGCGGGCCGCCAGCCAAGCATCCGGAGAAACACCTGCTGAAGACCCCTGACCGGTTTCTCTTCCCGGGACATCGCCCAGAACCACCCGCCCCTCCCTCTCTTTCCCTGACTCAGGCAATCCCGGCCGAGGCTGGGAAGAGCGGCGCTTCTAGGCACTTTGCGTAAGCCGCCTGGCGCCTCCGCCCTGGAGAAAGGCGGACTATACAAAGAGCCGGGAAGCCCGGCTACGATCCCAAGAACGCTTTCGGAGGAGGAGGAGGAGGAGGAGAGTTGGCTTTTATATGCCGACTTTCTCTGCCACTTAAGGAAGAAACAAGCCGGTTCACAACCTCCCTCCCTTCCCCTCCCCACAACAGACACCCTGGGAGGTAGGTGGGGCTGAGAGAGCTGTGACTAGCCCAAGGTCCCCAAGCTGGCTTCATGTGGAGGAGTGGGGAAACAAATCCAGTTCGCCAGATTAGCCTCCGCTGCTCATGGGGAGGAGTGGGGAGTCGAACCCGGTTCTCCAGATCAGAGCCCGCCGCTCCAAACCACCGCTCTTAACCACGACACCGCGCTGGCTCCCTGGGAGGAAGCCCCGCTGCATAATAAAACGGAAGTCAAGCACCAATGCCTAACTGATAAATCCTGCCACAACAGTCCTGCGGGGCAGGCCCCCCGAGGCTTCCATGTCGTAAAAGGGCACGGTCTTTCGCGGAGATGAGGATCCCACCGGGGCTTTAGAGTCCAGGTACGGTTCGGGACCTCCTTCGGGGATCCGAATCCAATCCGAATTATTGGCTGCGGGAGATATTCTCCTCTGCCTCCCCACCCCTTCATTATTTCCATCTGGAAAGGGGTAACTTTGGACTGGGATCTACCGTTCATCCGGAGAGAGAGAGAGAGAAAGGGGAGTTTATTTGAAAAGGAAGGAGGGTGTTGTCTCGCTCCCTTTTAAAATAAATGGTAATTATTATTATTATTTTAAAGAGCTCGCCTGAAGACATCTGCTGCCTCTGCACTTACCGAATAGGGGGAAACCCGAGGAGGAGCTGACATCCTAGAAGGCGGGAGACGGTTCTCCGAGGATGCTTCGCCCAGAGACCCTTGAAAAAAAAGAAAGGGAACACACCTGTCGCACTGTTTTATACCTGTCCTGGATGTAAAAAAATTAAGAGTTGCCATTTCCGCGACGGAAGGAGGAGAGGGGGGGAGAGAAGCAGCAGGTTTTCAGGTTGATTTACTAACGCCCCCCGTTTTCCCTTCCCGGTTCTGTTCCCCTCTCGGAAGGAGGGCGCAAGACGCGCGCCAGGGGCGAGGGGGTTCAGCACCGGCGCAGCGGACAGCGCCTTGGGGTGGCTCACTGGGGAAGACCTGCAAGGGGGTCAAAACGGACCTAGAGAGAGGGGGCAAACATTCACATGCGCACGGCAACGGACACGTGAAGCTGCCTTGTAGTGGATTTGACCACCAGTCCATCAAGGTCAGTATTGTCTACTCAGACTGGCAGCTGCTCTTTCACGGCACCTACTACCTGGTCCATTTCTTGAATGGTTGGTACCTGAACACACCTGAAGCTGCCTTATACTGAATCAGACCATCAGTCCATCAAGGTCAGTATTGTTGACACAGACTGGCAGCCGCTCTCCAGGGTCTCAGGCGGAGGTCTTTCATGGCACCTCCTGCCTGGTCCATTTCTTGAATGGTTGGCACCTGAACACACCTGAAGCTGCCTTATACTGAATCAGACCGTCAGTATTGTCAACTCAGACCGGCAGCTGCTCTCCAGGGTCTCAGGCGGAGGTCTTTCAACGCACCTATTGCCTGGTCCATTTCTTGAATGGTTGGCACCTGAACACACCTGAAGTTGCCTTATACTGAATCAGACCATCAGTCCATCAAGGTCAGTATTGTCGACACAGACTGGCAGCCGCTCTCCAGGGTCTGTGGAG
The DNA here is from genome assembly GCF_029931775.1 of Euleptes europaea. Taxonomy (NCBI): domain Eukaryota; kingdom Metazoa; phylum Chordata; class Lepidosauria; order Squamata; family Sphaerodactylidae; genus Euleptes; species Euleptes europaea. The sequence continues at coordinate 13,731,242 of NC_079332.1, forward strand.
GTCTTTCACGGCACCTCCTGCCTGGTCCATTTCTTGAATGGTTGGCACCTGAACACACCTGAAGCTGCCTTATACTGAATCAGACCATCAGTCCATCAAGGTCAGTATTGTCGACTCAGACCGGCAGCTGCTCTCCAGGGTCTCAGGTGGAGGTCTTCCACGGCACCTACTGCCTGGTCCATTTCTTGAATGGCTGGCACCTGAACACACATGAAGCTGCCTTAGACGCAATCAGACCATCGGTCCATCAAGTTCAGTATTGACTACTCAGACTGGCAGCTGCTCTCCAGGGTCAGAGGTAGAGAGTCAGAGCAGACAATTCAGGTAGCAAGATCTGGGTTCAAATCCCCCGCATTGCCTTTCTACAGCATCTGGGGGAGACTTGCTCAAGACCTGGGGGAGTGGCCAGCAGCCAAAGTGGACAGTCCTGTGACATGATGGCAGAAGGCAACTTCATATATGAAGAGCCCTGCTGCATAGTACCAAGGGACCAGCTAGTCTCATGTTGTGGCTAGCCACATGAACACATGAAGCTGCCTTCTACTGAATCAGACCCTTGGTCCATCAAAGTCAGTATTGTCTACTCAGACCGGCAGCAGCTCTCCAGAGACTCAGGAAGAGGTCTTTCCCATCACCTACATGCCTAGTCCCTTTAATTGGAGATGCTGGGGATTGAACCTGGGACCTTCTGCATGCCAAGCAGAGGCTCTACAAACAGCCATGGCCCCTCCCCTAGCCAGAGGTCTCTGCGTAGCCCACAAATGCAGAATGAAGAAAGCTGGCTTATCCTTCCAACTGACATTCAGAAGGCTGCATCGTCTGAGCAAGAAGGACTGAATCTAGCCATCAGAGGCAACCACCACTGGTGGACCTAAAGCCCACAAATCCATCCAGTCCCCATTATTTTAAAAAGCCATCTCAGAGCCTGCCATCTCTCTTAGTGGAGGGGCTGTGGCTCAGTGGTAGAGCATCAGCTTGGCATGCAGAAGGTCCCAGGTTTGATCCCCAGCATCTCCAGTCACAAAGGACCAGGTACCGGGTGATGTGCAAGACCTCCACCTGAGACCCTGGAGAGCTGCTGCCAGTCTGAGTAGACAATACTGACCTTGATGGACCAAAGGTCTAATTCCATATAAGGCCAAAGGAAGGGACTGAGTGGTAGAGCTTTGGCTTGGCATTCAGAAGGCCCCAGGTTCGATCCCCGGCATCTCCAGTTGGGAGGTCCACAATTTGTCATTCGCTTGAGCTGCGCAAAGGAACAAAGGGCATGAGTCTCCCCAGAAGGTCTTCTCAGAAGTAAGCCGCCTGTTGTTCAGCAGGGCTCGTTCCCAAGAAAAGATCCTGAAGCCAGAGTCACCTCATTAATATCGAACAACCAGGATCAGTCAAAAGAAGATTGCTCAGGGATAGATGCCCCCATTTCAGAGAACTCGCAAATTTTCATTTGGAATAATTTGTAGTCAATCGGATACAACAATAACAACTCATAAAACCTGAGCGCTTCTTTCTCAATGGCCACACAAATTACCTTAACAGAAAAGGGTTCTTTTCTCTCCACGACTCTTGTTTTAGGAAATTAATGATCTGGATTCTCGTGTATATCTTCTAAGTGCACACCAATAAAGTTTCCCCCCCACCCAAAAGTATTTGAAACAGAGTCGTACTTTTCGGAATATTAACTTCAGCCCGAAGAGAAGATTGTCACAGAGGTGGGGGGTATAAATAAAAGCCAGGGTTTTCATAGGGCTTTTATTCATGGCTGTTTCCCTTGCTGTCACCTTCCCAATGACTTTGGTTCTTTTGATTATGCACACTGTTTCTGACAGCCAGAGGTCACAGAATCATAGAGTTGGAAGGGACCACCAGGGTCATCTAGTCCAACCCCCTGCACAGTGCAGGAAATTCACAACTACCTCCCCCATACACACACCCAGTGACCCCTACTCCAGGCCCACAAGATGGCCAAGATGCCCTCCCTCTCATCATCTGCTTAAGGTCATAGAACCAGCATTGCTGACAGATGGCCATCTAGCCTCTTCTTAAAAACCTCCAGGGAAGGAGCGCTCACCGCCTCCCGAGGAAGCCTGTCCCACTGAGGAACCGCTCCAACGGTTAGAAAATTCTTCCCAATGTCTTCCTAAGGTTGCCTTGCTCTCCCCCTGCGTTTCCCCATGTTTTGCCCGCGTTGTCAGGGACCTGTTGTATCTCCAATTTGAAAACGTGGGCAAGATGTGGGGAAATGCCGGGGGGAGAGGGAGGCGACCTCTGACGATTGGAAACAGCATGCATAATCGCAACAGAGACCCGAAGTCGTCGGAGGGGCGACCGCGAGTGAAACAGCCATGCATAAAAGACCGTAGGGTTTCCCCTTCCTTTTCTAAGGCAGTAAGAGACAATCGGTTAGGCGACATCGCAGGGAGAAGACAAATACTGGCTCTTTTTCAAAGGACAGCTGGCAACCCAGATTTTTTCCTTATTTGTTATAATAACACAGACCTAGGAAGGAGATTTCCATATGGCTCATATCAGAGACGGAGACACCCGGGACCATGACAGGCAGAGGATGAGAACGTTTCACTCGTGCCAGCTGGACGTGGCACGCATTAGACACCACATACAGGCACAATTCCAGCCCAGGTCGGGAGCAGGAAGGGGGCGTCAGGCAGGAGGGAAGAGCCTCCAGGTAGAGACTGTGATCTCCGAGACAGACAGCTCCGAGGGTTGGCGAACAACGGAAGCAGATGAGCAGCAGACTCTAATCTGGAGAACCAGTTTCAATTCCCCACTCCTCCATAGGAGCGGCGGGCTCTGATCTGGAGAACCGGGTTCGATTCCCCACTCCTCCACATGAGCAGCGGACTCTAATCTGGAGAACCGGGTTCGATTCCCCACAACTTCACGGGAGCGGCTGACTCTAATCTGGAGAACTGGGTTCGATTCCCCACAACTTCACAGGAGCAGCTAACTCGAATCTGGAGAACTGGGTTCGGTTCCCCACTTCTCCACAGGAGCGGCGGACTCTGATCTGGAGAACCGGGTTCGGTTCACTGCTCCTCCACATGAGCAGCGGACTCTAATCTGGAGAATCGGGTTCGATTCCCACTCTTCCACATGAGCGGCGGACTCTAATCTGGAGAACCGGGTTCGATTCCCCACTCCCCCACAGGAGCGGTGGACTCTAATCTCAAGAACGGGGTTCGATTCCCCGCTCCTCCACATGAACGGCGGACTCTAATCTGGAGAACCGGGTTCGATTCCCCACTCCTCTACAGGAGCGGCGGACTCTAATCTGGAGAACCGGGTTCAATTCCTCGCTCCCCCACAGGAGCGGCGGACTCTAATCTGGAGAACCGGGTTCGATTCCCCACAACTTCACGGGAGCGGCTGACTCTAATCTGGAGAACTGGGTTCGATTCCCCACAACTTCACAGGAGCAGCTAACTCGAATCTGGAGAACTGGGTTCGGTTCCCCACTTCTCCACAGGAGCGGCGGACTCTGATCTGGAGAACCGGGTTCGGTTCACTGCTCCTCCACATGAGCAGCGGACTCTAATCTGGAGAATCGGGTTCGATTCCCACTCTTCCACATGAGCGGCGGACTCTAATCTGGAGAGCCGGGTTCGATTCCCCACTCCCCCACAGGAGCGGTGGACTCTAATCTCAAGAACGGGGTTCGATTCCCCGCTCCTCCACATGAACGGCGGACTCTAATCTGGAGAACCGGGTTCGATTCCCCACTCCTCTACAGGAGCGGCGGACTCTAATCTGGAGAACCGGGTTCAATTCCTCGCTCCCCCACAGGAGCGGCGGACTCTAATCTGGAGAACCGGGTTCGATTCCCCGCTCCTCCATATGAAGCCTGCTGGGGCAGTCACAGTCCTCTCCGAACTCTCTCAGCCCCACCTACCTCACAAGGTGTCTGATGTGGGGAGAGGAAGGGAAGGTGATTGTAAGACGGTGTGAAGAGAAAACCGACTGACGCCGTTGCCATGCCACAGGGGTATTGCTTGAATGTGTCCCTATGAAGAGATGGCGAATTTTTCCTGCCCCGTTTAATGTCTTGGGTCTGCACACTTCTTGTTCCAATGGTTGCGTAGCGGCATGTTCCTCTGAGCATGGAATAAAAGGTCTTTGGGCGAAGCTGTTGTTTGCCAAGGACTGTGTTATTTTCACAGAGAGGTGGTTGGTGAATTATAAATTCGGCTGTCAATGCATGTCTGAGGATGTGAGGTACCGGCTCTCCCACTGCATTTCAGACAAGAAGAGCGATTTCTTTAGAAATGGGAGCAATTCAGGCATTTTCTCCCCCCCCCCTCCCGCTGCTTTCCCCCAAGCACATCTCTATAAATCAAACGCATCAGGTGAAAGGGGGCAAACAAACCCGTCCTTCCCTGTCTGCCTTTCCACAAATGCGCTCATCCGAAAGGCCCTGAACGTCGAGGAGCCCTATATTTAGCCAAATTTAAAACAGACGCCGATAATTATATTAAAAACAGGAAGAGGTAAACTACAAGACAATCGCGCAGATTAATTCAAGATGTCTTCCCATTAGCTTCTGGTTAAGAAGAGATCTCGGGGTCAGGAGCCCTCGGATTGACAGGTCTTCCTCGTGGCACCCGGCAGACGCAATGTTGACACAGCAGATTCGGGGAAGGCCTAATAAGGCATAACAGAGAGAAGGCCGTTCAGGAAACATCTGCTGCTTCGCCCAATTATCTGAAGCACTGCGGGAAGGGAGGCGGCACGTCTTGCGGCGACCACGTCAATGTTAGCGGGGGAGACCGAGGGAGGCAAAAAGCCGGGCGTGCCAGGGCTGTGTGTATGAGCACAGAAAAACGGGCAGGGGGGTGCCATCAGAACACCCTAAGGCAGGGTTGTTGCCAAGGCCCAACATTTCTGGCAGGGCCTACTGGTGGTGGTGATGGTGGAGGAGGAGGAGGAGGAAGAAGAAGAAGAAGAAGAAGAAGAAGAAGAAGAGAAGGAGGAGGAGGAGATGGAGGAAGAAGAAGAAGAAGAGGAGGAGGAGGAGGAAGAGGAAGAAGAGGAGGAGGAGATGGCTTTTGTATGGCGACTTTCTCTACCACTTAAGGAAGAATCAAACCGGCTTACAATCGCCTTCCCTTCCCCTCCCTACAACAGACAGAGGAAGAAGAAGAAGGAGGAGGAGGAGGAGGAGAAGGAGATGGAGGAAGAAGAAGAAGGAGGAGGAGGAGGAGGAGGAGTTGGTTTTTATATGCCGACTTCCTCTACCACTTCAGGAAGAATCCAACCAACTTACAATCACCTTCCCTTCCCCTCCCCTGTGAGGTAGGTGGGCCTGAGAGAGCTCTTAGAGAGCTGTGACTAGCCCAAGGTCACCCAGCTGGCTTCGTGTGGAGGAGTGGGGAATCCAGCCCGGTTCTCCAGATTAGAGTCCGCCGCTCTTAACCCCTACGCTACGCTGGCTCTTATAGTTCCCTAGCAAATATCAGCTAACAGAAAGGAATTTCCAAATCTCCAGGGATTTCCCAACCCAGAATTGGCACCCCTACGGCTGGGGATGCCCTCCTCCAGGTGGGACCTGGGGAACCCCCGGAATTACACCTCATCTCCAGACTACAGAGATCAGTTCTCCTGGAGAGAATGGCTGCTTTGAAGGGTGCTCTTGACACGCGCCATCTGCCTGCAATCCGAAGTGAAGGAGCAAGCTGGCCTTTGCCTTTGCTTAGGCTGGACAATCCTTCAACCAGCTTCGGTCATCCTCTAGAGCCAGCGTGGTGTCATGGTTAAGAGCGGTGGTTTGGAGCGGTGGAGTCTGGTCTGGAGAACCGAATTGGATTCCCCACTCCTCCACATGACCGGCGGAGGCTAATCTGGTGAACTGGGTTGGTTTCCTCCATTCCTCCACACGAAGCCAGCTGGGTGACCTTGGGCTAGTCACACTCTCTCAGCCCCACCAACCTCACAGGGTGTCTGTTGTGGGGAGGAGAAGGGAAGGTGATTGTAAGCCAGTTTGAGACTCCCTTAAGTGGCAGAGAAAGTCGGCATATAAAAACCAACTCCTCCTCCTCCCCCCCTCCTCCTCCTCCTTCTTCTCCTTCTCCTTCTCCTTCTCCTTCTCCTTCTCCTCCTCCTCCTCCTCCTTCTTCTTCTTCCATAAGAAAGGCCCTGCTGTGCCTCTGGGAAGCCACAAACAGGACGACTGCACCATCCTGCATGTGTTACACAGCACCCAAGATAATAGGCATGCTCCTCTGATACTAGAGAGAATATGTATGCAGCATGACTAGTATCCACTTTGACTAATAGCCATGAATACCCCTTTCCTCCATGAATATGTCCACTCCCCCCTTAAAGCCCTCCAAGCTGGCAGCCATCACCACATCCTGGGGCAGGGAGTTCCACAATTTAACTATGCGTTGTGTGAAAAAATATTCTTGCCTCTTGCCTCAGGATGGCTCAGATTTAGGAACATCGCCATTCTTTTAGCCAAGCGCCCCCCCCCCCCCGGGGTCGATCAATCTATGGCTTCCGGTCAATAAAGCATCAAGCCTTCGTTTCCTGCTCCCACTCGGCATGTGCTCCAACGGTCTCCCCCTCGAGTCGAAAATAACGAGCCCTGTGAATTTCCTTGCCTCGTATCAGTCAGCCGGATCGATCGATAACCCGTCTCGTCCCTTCGGATAAAATATTCGCTGATCGCGCGGCGAGCGGACGCGCCGCCCTGCGATGAACGGACGCGGACTCTTTTTATTAATAAGCATCAGCGCACCGGACCGCCTCGACCAAGTGCCTTTGACACGGTGGGTAGCTTTAAAATCCCCATAAGCAAACGGGTAAAATGGCTTTCTTTTTTCCTCTTCCAAATGCCAATAATGTCCTTTAAGTGATGGAGTGGAAAACTGAGCCCGACCGGTGAAGCTCGCTCATGGAAAAATCTGTGGGAACAACCTCGGGTCCAAGAAAACAAACCGAGGCTCCCTGATCCCGGAGAAGCCGGCTTCATGAATAAATCAAGTAAAATCGTCAATAATTCAATTCATAAATAACATTTTTTTGCAAGTGTTTACATCCACGGCCAAATCCACCGCCGCCACCACCCTTGGATAGAGAACTTGCAAATATTTAGAGCAGAGGGAAATCCCTAAAGAAAGGAAGCGATACCTTTTTCTTCCAGGCTGCACACGGGTGGATTTCCATAGCAATGGGGCCACGACTGAAAAGACTCTGCTTCTCCCGCCCGCTACTCCGGTTCCCCATTTGGCAGGGATCTCAAGTCAGGTTTTTCCCGGCCGCCTCAAAAAGCACCAGTATTAAGTATAAAACCACATGTTTTTATCGGCGAAGGGCTACGCCGGTGATTTTCAAGCATGTGTACCTAAAACTTAAAGGGGTGACTTGTGGCAAGGGTTGAGAAGCAGAAATGGTCTGCTGTTGCCTTCCTCTACGGAGTCTTCCTTGGTGGTCCTCCATCTAAGTACTGATCCTGCTTAGCTTCTGAGATCTGATGAGACTGGGCTATACCATACCATTCCACATTCCACTGTACTCCATGTGTGTGTGTGTGTTTAAAGCGCCATCAAGTTGCAGCCAAGGGTGGTTGGCCATTGCCTGCCTCTGCGTTGTGACCCTGGACTTCCTTGGCAGTCTCCCATTCAAGTACCAATCAGGGCTGACCTTGCTTATTGGAGGTCACTTGCCCAAGACTTTATTTTTGGCCACATAAAACACCTTGCTAAACGTCTGAGATCTGGCAAGATTGGCCTAGCCTAGGCCATCCAGGTCAAGTCAGAGGCGAACAGAGGTGGTTGGCCATCGCCTGCCTCTGAGTAGCAACCCTGGATCCCTGTCCTCTTGCTTCCACCTGCAAGACAAGCCCCTCTGTGGGTATGAAAAGTGCCATCAAATATCAGACAACTTATGGTGACCCTGTAGGGCTTTCTAGGTAAGAGATGTTTACCGGTGGTTTGCCATTGCGTAGCAACCTCTGCGTAGCAACCGTGGACTTCCTTGGTGGTCTCCCATCCTAGTACTAACCAGGACTGGCCCTGCTTGCCTTCCAAGATCTGATGAGATCAGGCTAGCCTGGGCCATCTAGGCCAGGGAAGAAATAGAGGTGGGTTGCCATTGCCTTCCTCTGCATAGCAACCCTGTACTTCCTTGGGTGTCTCCCATCCAAGTACTAACAAGGGCTGACCCTACTTAGTTTCCGAGATCTGATGAGACTGGGCTAGCCTGGCCCATCCAGATCAGGGCATGAGATGAATAGAGGTGGTTTGCCATTGCTTGCTTCTGTGTAGTAAACCTGGACTTCCTTGGTGGTCTCCAAGTACTAACCAGGGCCGACCTTGCTTACCTTTTGAGATCCAGTGAGATCAGGCTAGCCTGGGTCATCCAGGTCAGGGCACACACAAACAGAGGTGGCTGGCCATTGCCTGTTTCTGCATAGCAACCCTGGACTTCCTTGGTGGTCTCCCATCCAAGTACTAACCAGGACTGATCCTGCTTAGCTTCTGAGATCTGATGAAATTGAGCTAGCCTGGGCCATCCAGGTCAGGGCAGAGACAAGCAGAGGTGGTTTGCCATTGCCTGCCTCCGCATAGCAACCTTGGACTTCCTCAGTGGTCTCCCATCCAAGTACTAACCAGGACCAACTCTGCTTAGCTTCTGAAAGCTGACAAGATCGGGTTATCCTGGGTCAGGGCAGCAAAGCAACGCAACCCAGGAATCACTCTCCCTCTCTGTGTTTTTCATAAGTCAACACATTACTTTGGATTTTGGCTCTTCCAAATCTTTTGGAGCAAACCGCCAAGGGTTAAGCATCTGAAGCTCACAGAGGCCTTCAGAACCGGACGAGCCTTCCATCTTCTTTGGCACAATAACAGCGACAGGCGCAAGGCTACAAAGGGATAGCCTTGCCGAGCCCGAGGGAAAGGAATGAGCGACATAAATCACGGTCCTCGGTGGCGAATAATGACCCGAGAGATGGAATCGCATCTCCTCAAGAGAGAGCGGGGCAGTAAAGAAAATGTATGACCGGGGAAGGGGGGGAGATTGGGTGAGGCTGAATAGGAAAAGGGAACGGTAAAGCAGCTGAAACATGCCAGAAGGGAGGTTTTCGGATGTTTGTCTCCATAGACTCAGTATGGGCCACGACACATTCATGGCGTGCTTGTTAACGGGACGGGTTCAGCCCATCGCAGTGTATTAAACACCGTCTTTATGGCTTTCCTGTCCATTTATTCTGGCACAGTTCATCCGCTTTCTTCTCCCTCGTTTTTCTCCCCTGTGGCATTGAAGGAATGAAAGCGTCTGAGCTCTTGGGAGGAAGGGATGGGCGGGAACTGGGAATCGGGATCTGTGGCCGCGGCTCAGTGGTAGAGCATCTGCTTGGCATGCAGAAGGTCCCAGGTTCAATCCCCGACGTCTCCAGTTAAAGGGACTAGGCAAGTAGGAGATGTAAAAGACTGAGACCCTGGAGAGCCGCTGCCGGTCTGAGTAGACAATACTGACTTTGATGGGCCAAGGGTCTGGTTCAGTAGAAGGCAGCTTCATGTGTTCATGTGTCCCAGGACTGGAACCCAAGGCTTCTCTGCCAGGTGACGTTTGCCACCTGGATATTTGCCATCTGCGGTTCTGGAGGTCTCAATTCAAAAAAGATGTGGACAGAATGGAGCGGGTGTAGAGGAGAGCGACGAGGATGATCAGGGGCCTGGAGACCCAACCCTACAAGGAAAGGCTGAGGGACTTGGGAATGTTCAGTCTGGAGAAGAGGAGGCTGAGGGGGGACAGGATTGCTCTCTTGAAGGATTTGAAGGGCTGTCGCTTAGAGGAGGGCAGGGAGCTGTTCCTGGTGGCAGCAGAGGATAGGACTCACAATAATGGGTTTAAATTCGAGGTGGAAAGGTACCAGCTGGATATTAGGATATATATTTTTTTACAGTAAGAGTAGTTCGATAGTGGAATCCGCTACCTATGGAAGTGGTGAGCTCCCTACACTGGCGGTCTTTAAGCAGAGGCTGGACAAACACTTGATAGACCAAAGACAGACCTGGATGGACCAGTGGTCTGACGGAAAGTTAGGGCAGCTTTAGAAATGGGGCTCAGGGGAAGAGCCCCTGCTTGGCCTGCAGAAGGTCCTAGAGAGTCAGCATGGGGTAGTGGTTAAGAACGGTGGTTTGGTGCGGTGGACTCGGATCTGGAGAACCGGGTTTGGTTCCCCCACTCCTCCACATGAGCGGCAGACACTAATCTGGGGGACTGGATTTGTTTCCCCACTCCTACACACGAAGCCAGCTGGGTGACCTTGGGCCAGCCACAGCTCTCTTAGAGCTCTCTCAGCCCCACCTACCACTCAGGGTGTCTGTTGTGGGGAGGGGAGGAGAAGGTGATGTAAGCCGGTTTGAGTCTCCCTTAAGTGGTAGAGAAAGTCGGCATATAAAAACCAACTCTTCTTCTCCTCCTCCTCCCCCCTCCTCCCCCCTCCTCCTCCTCCTCCTCTTCTTCTTCTTCTTCATCTTCTTCTTCTTCTTTTTCTTCTTCTTCTTCTTCTTCTTCCTCCTCCTCCACCTCTACCTCCTCTTCCTCTTCTTCCTCCTCCTCCCTCGCCATCTCCCGTTAAAAGGACCAGGCAGGAGGTGATGGGAAAGTCCTCTTCCCGAGACCCTGGACAACGGCTGCCGGTCTGAGAAGGCAATACTGATTTTGACGGACACGTAGCCTGATTCAGTAGCAAGCATCTTTATGCATGTTCAACAGACCTCAGTCCATCAGCCACACCTAAAAGGCAAGAAGGTTCTGGGTTGCATTCCTCTCTTTGACTCAAGGCTTCCAGGGTTGTTGTGTTTTTTTGGAGAGAGAGAGATCTCCCCACGCAACCTTGAATTTTGCCAACCGGCAACGGGGAGAGGACAACGTCACTCCAATCGCGGCCAAGGAAGTGGAATGCCCACTGGCAAGGTTAGAAAGGATCGCCTCACCTTTTCCATGCTCGGCTCCGCCTTGGCGAACGGCAGCGGGGAACTCGCCACCCGAGGCAGAAGGTACATTTGACAGAAATGCTGCTGTGTGTGTGTGTGTGTGTGTGTGTTTGTGGGGGAGAAAATCTGACGTTGGCACCAGATGAAAAATGCTAAATGTCTTGGGGGGGAGGGAACCGCACGACGGCAGAGAAAATAGGCATGAAAAAGAATGCAGAACCGAAGACGCCGCGAGAAAAAGCATTTGGGGAGCATAAACACATGAATCAGACCATCGGCCCATCAAGGTCAGTATTGTCTACTCAGACTGGCAGCTGCTCTCCAGGGTCTCAGGCGGAGGTCTTTCACATCACCTACCACCTGGTGGTTTTTTAACTGGAGATGGCAGAGATTGAACTTGGGATCTTCTGCATGAGCACATGAAGCTGCCTTATAGTGAACCAGGCCATCGGTCCATCAAGGCCAGCAGTACTCTGGGGTCTCAGGCAGACATCTTTCATATCACATCCTACCTGGTCCTTTCAACTGGAGACAAGGGGGATCGAACCTGGGACATTCTGCATGCCAAGCAGAGTCTGTCTCAGAGGGCCACAGACAGTCCCCATGTGAAACTGCCTTACAGTGAATCAAACCAGCAGCCCATCAAGGGCAGTATTGTCTACTCAGACTGGCAGCGGCTCTCCGGAGTCTCGGGAAGAGGTCTTTCATGTCACCTCCTGCCTAGTCCTTTCAACTGGAGATGTCTGGCAGGGATTGAACCTGGGACCTTCTGCATGCCAAGCAGATGCTCTACCGCCCCTGATCCATTGTAGAGCAGCTACAAACTGATATCAGATCACCATTATTATTCATTTCAGTGTAGACGTTAATGGTAATTCTTGGGGAAAGTTGTGCTTCCCTCACTAGCCGTTCTGACAGGTTCTGCCTCCTGTGTCAGGGTCCAGCCGTCCGATGACAGAGTAAACATATGAAGCCACTTTAAACCAAGTTAAAACAACAGCCCATTTTGAACCGGGTTCGATTCCCCACTCCTCCACAGGAGCGGCGGACTCTAATCTGGAGATCTGGGTTTGATTCCCCTCTCCTCCACATGAAGTCAGTTGGGCGACCTTGGGCCAGTCTCAGTTCTCTCTGAACTCTCTCAGCCCCACCTACTCCACAAGGTGCCTGTTGTGGGGAAGGCGATTGTGAGCTGCTTTGAGACTCCTTAAAGGTCAAGAAAAGTGGGGTATAAAAACCAACTCCTCCTCCTCCTCCTCCTCCTCCTCCTCCTCCTCCTCCTCTTCTTCTTCTTCTTCTTCTTCTTCTTCTTCTTCTTCTTCTTCTCCTCCTCCTCCTCCTCCTCCTCCTCCTCCTCCTCCTCCTCCTCCTCCTCCTCCCAGTCTACTTCTCCAGGACCTCATGTACAAAATGGTCTTTCCTCGGCACAATAGATCCTTTTGTTGGGGGCGACGTTGAATTTGCATTTTAATATTCTATGGAAAACGTCTCATTCTTCAAATTCAGTTAAATTATGTGACTATTTTTAATTGTATTGTGGTGGAATTTCCGCCTTGTTCTGTACTGTTGCTACAGCTTTTTGGGGGGGAGTGCAATAAAGACTCGATAGTGATGAAGAAATCAGCATAGGGGGAAGAGGCCTGAATTCTTACTTACAGACAGAAGAGCAAGCCAAATGCCTGGAGGCGACCCGAGGAGCTCGCAGTGGTGATTTTCTTGGCTGTTTTATCGACGCCGCATTCCCCCACAGCACGGTACAATGCAGATCGCGACGCGCCTCTGTGCGCCGCAGACACATCTCGCTAATTCCAATAAAAGAGAGTTGACGTTGGCTCATTTGGCGTTGTCAAGAAGGTTCGACGCATCCGCCGGGCTCCGGGAGGCGCCGGCGCGCCCGAGCAAAGGGAACCGACTCGCGGCTGTTGGGACGGACCAACAAAATCCCTGACGGCATAAAAAATGAACACCATGATATGATCAAATACTTAACAACAGCATCAAGGACAACTATAGCCAGAGTTATAGACAGAGACCATACCAGACATGCAAAATTGGATGAAAAAGTCACTGGATTGCATAACAATGGAAAATTAACAGACTACCTGGCAGATAAAACACAAGAACATGATCAAACAAAATGGAAGCGCTGTTACAAGTTTATTAAAATAACCTTCTAAGAGAAAAAAAAGGCAGAAAGAGCGCTTTAAATGTCAGCAATCGCCCTCAAAAATAAGAGGGAATCGTTTCCGACTCCAATACATGTGTTCACCTCGATAACTCATTTGTTTCTTGCCTTAAATTTTATTTTTATAAGAATCGGGCCACATTATACAACATTTCTGGAAGATTTCTTAAACGTTGGAATTAGAGGAATTTGCGGAAAAGACCAAATAAAAATAAGCACAAGCTGGCAAAAGATCAGGGATAGAGTTGAGCAACATATTATTTAGGCGTGAATATCTTGAATTTGCATTGTTGAAATACCAAGACTATATGAATGGCAGGTTGGACCTTCCCTTCCCCTGTGTTCTCAACTATTGTATGTATTGCGTATGTTCACCCCATTCTTTTTTTAACCCAGTACCAAAATGGCTGGCATGGCGGGGGTCATGGCCAATAGCCAACTGGCTGCCAGGGGTCAGTGCCGACAGCAAAATGGCTGCTATGAGAGATAGAGCCAGCAACAAAACGGCTGCCATTGTGGCCAAGGCTGATGCAAAAAAATGGCGGCCATGGGGGACAGAGCCAATAGCAAAATGGCCGCTGTTGGGGGCCAAGGACAGTAACAAAATGGCTGCTATGGGGACAGGACCAATAGCAAAATGGCTGCCACGGGAGATAGGGCCAGCAACAAAATGGCTGTCATTGCGGCCAATGCCAATGCCAAAATGGCTGCCATGGGGGACAGGGGCAATACCATAATGGCTGCTATTGGGGGCCAATGCCAAAATGGCTACCATGGGGACCGGGCCAATAGCAAAATGGCTGCCGTGAGAGATAGGGCCAGCACAAAATGGCTGCTATTGGAGGCCAAGGCCAAGGCCAAAATGGCTGCCATGGGGACAGGGGCAATACCATAATGGCTGCTATTGGGGGCCAATGCCAAAATGGCTACCATGGGGACCGGGCCAATAGCAAAATGGCTGCCATGAGAGATAGGGCCAGCACAAAATGGCTGCTATTGGAGGCCAAGGCCAAGGCCAAGGCCAAGGCCAAAATGGCTGCCATGGGGACAGGGGCAATACCATAATGGCTGCTATTGGGGGCCAATGCCAAAATGGCTACCATGGGGACCGGGCCAATAGCAAAATGGCTGCCATGAGAGATAGGGCCAGCAACAAAATGGCTGCTATTGGAGGCCAAGGCCAATGCCAAAATGGCTGCCATGGGGTACAGGGCCAATAGCAAAATGGCTGCTGTGAGAGATAGGGCCAGCAACAAAATGGCTGCTATTGGAGGCCAAGGCCAATGCCAAAATGGCTACCATGGGGACCGGGCCAATAGCAAAATGGCTGCCGTGAGAGATAGGGCCAGCAACAAAATGGCTGCTATTGGAGGCCAAGGCCAATGCCAAGGCCAAAATGGCTGCCATGGGGGACAGGGCCAATAGCAAAATGGCTGTCTGTTACTGAACCACCAGCTTCCAGCACCTCTCTCTGCTACCATTCCCAGAGCCAGCGTGGTGTAGTGGTTAAGAGCGGTGGTTTGGAGTGGTGGAGTCTGATCTGGAGAACCAGGTTTGATTCCCCACTCCTCCACTTGAGCGGCGGAGGCTAATCTGGTGGACTGGATTCGTTTCCCCACTCCTACACACGAAGCCAGCTGGGTGACCTTGGGCAAGTCACGCTCTCTCAGTCCCACCTACCTCACAGGGTGTCTGTTGTGGGGAGGGGAGGGGAAGGTGCTTGTAAGCTGGTTTGAGTCTGCCTTAAGTGGTAGAGAAAGTCTTCTTCTTCTTCTTCTTCTTCTTCTTCCACCGCCTTCTCATAAACTCCTTCATCTTCTCGGCATACTACCATGCTAGTCCAGGGGGTGAGCAGATGTGTCAGAAGACACCGTTCCAGCATTGCTCGAACAGAGGTGGAGCCCTTAACAGGGGAACGATCTTCTCTGTGGGCTTGGCATCAAGCCGGGGTCCCCTCTTGGAAGGAATCTTTCCAAACACACCTGCTGCACCTCTCCAGCGGTGCAGTCCTAAGAAGGGTTATGAGCTTCTAAGTCCACTGGTCCAGCAAAGGGTGGTGACTATTTTGGCTCGCACCTTAAACTACCTCGTTCTAGCGGTTCATGCTTGCCTATTCCCTGCCAAAGCATGTCCGGTGATGCCTAAATCCACCAACGGTGTGATACCTTTTCTCCACTCACCTATGCAAAACCCTTTCTCCGTGACTTTTCTCGGCTAAACATTCGGAAGGACTTCCTGACGGTCAGAGCGGTTCCTCGGTGGAACAGGCTTCCTCAGGAGGTGGTGGGCTCTCCTTCCCTGGAGGTTTTGACTCAGAGGCTGGATGGCCATCTGTCAGCAAGGCTGATTCTGTGGACTTCGGCAGATCACGAGAGGGAGGGCAGGAAGGGATGAGCCAGTGCTTGGCTCTTGTAGCCCTTTCTACGGCAGAGTGGTGTAGTGGTTAAGAGCGGTGGTTTGGAGTGGCGGACTCTGATCTGGAAAACCAGGTTTGATTACCCACTCCTCACATGAGCAGCGGATGATAATCTGGTGAACCGGGTTGGTTTCCCCACTCCTCCATGTGAAGCCAGCTGGGTGACCTTGGGCTAGTCACAGCTCTCTTAGAGCTCTCTCAGCCCCACCTACCTCACAGGGTGTCTGTTGTGGGAGGGGAAGGGAAGGTGATTGTAAGCTGGTTTGAGTCTCCCTTAAGTGGTAGAGAAAATAGGCATATAAAAAACCCCAACTCCAACTCTTCCTACATGCCCAGGGTAATGCCGATCACCCCTTTGGGGTCGGGAAGGAATTTTCCTCCAGGCCAGATTGGCCAGAGATCCTGGAGGTTTTTTTCCTTCCTCTCAGCACAGAGCAGGGGTCACTGGGAGAGCGGGAGGGGAAGGAAGGTGAGCATCTCCTGCGTTGTGCAGGGGGTTGGACTAGATGACCCACGAGGTCCCTTCCACCTCTATGTTTCTTGAGTACCGAGGACTCCAGACAACGGCAGTCCTGGATTTCTCCATGGTGGCCACCTGTCATTCCTAAAGACCAGCTCCGTACCTGTCATCTCCGGGAGTGAAAGAAAAATTCATCTTCTGGGTGAAAGCGAGAATCTCCGAGTCGATCGAGTTGACAGAGAAGGCCGGTCTTTTGCTCCCAGAGCAGACGAAATTGAGAAAAAAACAGAGGTGCTAAATTGATTTTAATCTAAGAGCCTTCCAGCCGTCTTTCCTCGGTGCGGCTGCCAGGTAAGATCCTCGGTCACGTACAGAAGCCCTCCTTGGGATGAAATTAAATGCTCCTTAATTCAATTCCGGCGGTGGGGTAGAAGAGGGGGGAGACGTGGGCTTTCCTTTTTTTTTTTTACGACGGACTGTCAAGCGGTTGGCAGTTTAAAAACCCAACCAGGGATGACAGCAGGAAGCTCTTAAAAGCTTCCAAGGTTGCCTTTTATTGACTAGAAATTTTGACTTCGCTTCCTATTAGCTTCCAAACTAACCAGCGACGAGCCACGCAATAAAGGAGTCGAAGACAGAAGACCGGCAGGAGAGGGAGAAGGGAAAGCAGGAATCGTGGCGGGTGCCTGGTCGGGAAAGACACCAGCGCTCACCCCCCGAAAATCTTGTTGGTCTCTAAGGTGTTACTGGACTCGGATCTAGTACGTGACGAAGGGAACTTTGACTCTCGAAAGTTGATACCTCGATAATTTTGTTAGTTTCTAAGGGGCTACTGGACTCGAATCCAGTATCTTACAAGGGGAGCTTTGACTCTCGAAAGCACATACCCTGAAAATCTATCACCATTTTCCCTAGTACCTGATGAGTCTCTATACTTAGTCTCACCTGTGGCTTATTTTTATCATCTTGAGCCAATTAATTATAGGAAGGCCTTTACCCTTGCCAGATGCCAGGCCCTACCATTGGCTGTTTTAGAAGGGGAATACAAGAAGATCCCTAGATCAGAGAGGTTTTGTCCGTGGGGGACAGGGGACGTTGAAACCATTGAACATGCGCTGATATGTTGCCCATTCTACCACGGAGTTAGATCACAGCTTATTTCCCCCCTGCTTGGTAAATTCCCCGAAGAGTCAGTTGAGCTTTTGGCAAAGAAGCTCCTATTAGGAGAAGACCCTCCGCTTACGCTCCAAACTGCCAAGTTCTGCGCTGCTGCTATTAAAATACGCAGAACTTTATTAGAGAATGATCGTTAGAATATTTTACAATTTTATCAATTTTAAGGTGATAATTTTAACCAGGAGGTTGTTTTCATTGATCTTACACCTTTATTTGTACGGGCCGTCTGTGATTCTGCGGTGCAAAACTATTGAGCCTGGAAATTTTGATGCGTTGGCACGTGATTGGTCGGTTGACTGTATTAATAAATTTGATTTGATAAATTTGATTTGATACCCTGAAAATCTTGTTGGTATCTAAGATGCTACTGGACTCAAATCTAGTATCTTACAAAGGGAGCTTTGACTCTCGAAAGCACATACCCCCAAAATCTTGTTGGTCTCTAGGGTGTTACTGGACTCAAATCTCGTCGTTCGGCTGTAGACCAACATGGCTACTTTATGAACCTATACCCAAATGGGAAGTTAACGGGATTTTTTTTTTTAAGTTTCAGATGATAGCCATGTTGGTCGGCAGCCCAACAGCTACATTCGAAATATTCTCGAAGGCTTTCACAGTCAGAGTTCATTGGTTCTTGTAGGTTATCCGGGCTGTGTAAAATACCCAGACCATGGTTACACAGCCCGGATAACCTACAAGAACCAGCTACATTCGAGTCCAGTAGCACCTCAGAGACCAAAAACATTTTCAGGGTATGAGCTTTTGAGAGTCAAAGCTCCCTTGGTGAGATACCAGACAAAGAAGAAGAAAAAGAAGAAGAGTTGGTTTATATATGCTGACTTTCTCTACCACTTAAGGCAGCATCAAACCAGCTTACAATCCCCTCCCCCTCCCCACAACAGACACCCTGTGAGGTAGGTGAGGCTGAGAGAGCGTGACTTGCCCAAGGTCACCCAGCTGGCTTCGAAGCCAGTTCACCAGATTAGCCTCCTCCGCTCACGTGGAGGAGTGGGGGAATCAAATCCGGTTCTCCAGATCAGACTCCACCGCTCCAAACCACCGTTCTTAACCACTACACCACGCTGTCTCTACAAAGGTATCTGACGAAGGGAGCTTTGACTCTCGAAAGCTGATGTCCTACTGGACTCGAATCTAGTATTATGCCTATTATATTAGGTGCTTTGGAAGACGCAGGAGAATGCTGCTGCGGTTGTCTTGTTTGTGGGCTTCCTAGAGGCACCTGGTTGGCCACTGTGGGAACAGACTGCTGGACTTGATGGGCCTTGGTCTGATCCAGCAGGGCCTTTCTTACGTTCTTATGTATCTACGAAGGGAGCTTTGACTCTAGAAAGCTCATGCCCTAAAAATCTCTTTGGTCTCTATGGTGCTACTGGACTCGGATCTCGTTGTTCAAGCAAAGACTCACATGGCTACCGTCTGAAACTATCCCCAAATGGGATGTAAACAGGATGGTTTTTTTTTTTTTTTTTAGGTTTCAGAGGGCAGCCATGCTGGTCTGCAGTCCAACAGCGAGATTCGAGGCCAGTAGCACATTAGGGACCAACAGGATTTTCAGGGGGTCAGCTTTTGAGAGCCGAAACTCCCTTTGTCAGGTACAAGTTGGAATGGGGTTCCCTGAGTCTTTCTATCCAGTCATAGAATCATAGAGTTGGAAGGGACCACCATGGTCATCAAGTCCAACCCCCTGCACAATGCAGGAAATTCACAAATACCTCTCCCCCCCCCCCATCCCCAGTGACCAGAAGATGGCCAAGGTCACAGCATTGCTGACAGATGGCCATCTAACCTCTTCTTAAAAACCTACAGGGAAGGAGAGCTCACATCCTCCCGAGGAATCCTGTTCCACTGAGGAACCTCTCTAACTGTTAGAAAATTTTTCCTGATGTCTAGACGGAAACTCTTTTGATTTAATTTCAACCCGTTGGTTCTGGTCCGACCTTCTTGGCCAACAGAAAACAACTCGGCACCATCCTCAATATGACAGCCCCTAAAGTACTTGAATATGGTTATCATATCCCCTCTCAGTCTTCTCCTCTTCAGGCTAAACATGCCCAGCTCCTTCAACCTTTCCTCATAGGACTTGGTCTCCAGACCCCTCACCATTTTGGTTGCCCTCCTCTGGACACGTTCCAGCTTGTCTACATCTTTCTTAAACTGTGGTGCCCAAAACTGAACACAGTACTCTAGGTGAGGTCTAACCAGAGCAGAGTAAAGCGATACCATCACTTCGTGTGATCGGCACACTATACTTCTGTTGATGCAGCCCAAGATCGCATTTGCCTTTTTAGCTACCGCATCACACTGCTGACTCATGTTCAGTGTTTGGTCTACTAAGACCCCAAGATCCTTTTCACACACACTACTGCTCAAACAAGTCTCCCCCATTTTATAATGATGCATTTGATTTTTCCTACCTAAATGCAGAACTTTACATTTGTCTTTGTTGAAGTGCATTTTATTAGTTCTAGCCCATTTCTCCAGCCTGTCGAGATCATCCTGCATCTTGGCTCTGTCTTCTACCGCATTTGCTACCCCTCCCAATTTAGTATCATCTGCAAATTTAATGAGCATCCCCTCTATTCCTTCATCCAAATCATTTATAAAGATGTTGAACAACACAGGGCCCAGCACAGATCCCTGAGGAACTCCACTAGTCACTTCTCTCCAAGTGGACGAGGAACCATTAACTAGCACTCTTTGGGTGCTAGTTGGATGCAGCCCAAGACCGCAGAAGGTGGGAGAGGGGTTCCATCCTGAATCCATGCTTTGCCTCCCACCTTCTGATTCAGACAGAAGGACTCAAGGGTCTCCATTCCTACTTGTATCTGATGAAGAGTGCTTTGACTCTCCAAAGCTCATACCCCAAAGCTCTTGTTTGTCTCCAAGGTGCTACCGGATTCAAACCAGGATGGTTTTTTTGACATCTGCTGCAATCCTCTTGACTCCAATAGGCCCCACTTGGGGGAGTTCTCATCATCTTCTGGCCCGAATACAGCCTCCCTCGGTCACACGGAGCCCGGGCTTTTGATTTATCACGAGAGCCTCGGAAGATCGCAGGCGAGGAAAATAATTGCTGCGCGGGCAAGAATAAATTATGCGTGGCAATGAGTTATCTCTGGGAGGGAGACGCCGAGGCCTGCGCACCCCTCGGTGATCTATCGCTCCCTGTGCAGATGTTGAGCCGCAAAGACGTTGGAATAAATAAATCAACACTACGTTTGGCTTCCATCTTGGCTGAGATGATGGGGAGGAAGAGGTGTCCATCCGTGCCGGGACGAGCCCTCCCCCCCCACTTTCCGAATTGAAAAACTGGCTCGGGGGAAGGCCGAGATTAATCATCTGCCTCTTAACCAATTAACTGATTAATCAATCAACTCTATTTGCAGGCATTTTTTGTATATTACCCCCAAAAAACCTGACAGCGGGTACTTCGCTGAGATACAGACAAGGCAGCTTCTGCAAGTTCACTCAAGTTCTCATTTCCTTTGCTGGAAGGGAAACCAGTCCATGTGATGTTCTTGCCCGGCCGGTTGCGTTAACCCATGCGAATCAAGAGTCCAGCCGGCGTTTGAAAACTGTGCTCTTAATTTACAGCCCTGTTGTTCCAGTTTGCCCTCTTGGACTACAGTTGGCATCCACCGATTTATCAAATACGAGCAGACTTCAGAAATAAACTATCCTGTCCATTGAGGACATGAACACATGAGGCTGCCTTCTACTGAATCAGACCCTTGGTCCATCCAAGTCAGTATTGTCTACTCAGACCGGCAACGGCTTTCCAGGGTCTCAGGCAGGGGTCTTTCCCATCACCTACTCACCTGGTCCCTTTAACTGGAGATGCCGGGGATTGAACATGGGACCTTCTGAATGCCAAGCAGAGGCTCTACCACTGAGCCACGGCCCCTCCCCAAACATGAAGCTGCCTTTTACTGAATCAGACCCTTGGTCCATCACAGTCTGTATCATCTACTCAGACTGGCAGCGGCTCTCCAAGGTCTCAGGTGGCGGTCTTTCACATCACCTACTCGCCTGGTCCCTTTAACTGGAGATGCCGGGGGTTGAACCTGGGACCTTCTGCATGCCAAGCAGAGGCTCCACCACTGAGCTATGGCCCTTCCCCCAGACACCCTTGTGGAAAGCCTTGGTCTATCAAGTACAGTCAGAGTGGTGTAGGGGTTAAGATCGGTGGACTCTATTTGCATTCGATTTTGTATATTACCCCCCCAAACCCTGAAAGCGGGTACTTTGTTGAGATATCTACAAGACAGCTTCTGCGTATTCGCTCTTAGGTTCTCTTTCCTTCACTAGAAGGGAAACCAATTCATGTGTTTGATTCCCCGCTCCTCCACATGAGGCCAGCTGGGTGACCTTGGGCCAGTCACAGTTCTCTCCAAACTCTCTCAGCCCCACCTATCTCATAAGGTGTCTGTTGTGGGGAGGGGAAGGAAAGGCGATTGTAAGCCGCTTTGAGACTCCTTAAGGTAGAGAAAAGCAGGGTATAAAAGCTAACCCTTCTTTTTTTCTTTACTCGCTGGCAGTAGCTCTCAGGTTGAGGCCGTTCACAACATCTAGTAACTGAGCCTGTTAACTAGAAATGCTGGGGATTGAACCTGGGACCCTCTAAGTGCAAAGCAGATGCTCTACCACTAAGCCGCAGTGCCCTCCCTAAATGACCTGCCTTTTACTGGGCTAGATCCTTGGCCTACCTCATCCTTTCCCCTGGGGATGCCGGGGATTGAACCTGGGACCTTAGGCATGCCAAGCAGATGCTCTACCACTGAGCTGCACACCTACAAGACCCCGATGAGAGCTTTTGGGGTGCTCCTTGTTCCTTACTTCTGACAGGATCATGTGCTAAGGCTGATTTATCAGTTGATTAAATCTCATAGTCTTAATACGTTCGGTGCAGAAACGTTTGGAAGGAAAGGCTCTCAGAATCTAAGCAGGGTCAGCCCTGGTTCATATTTGGATGGGGGACCACCAGGGAAGTCCAAGCCCTTTGGGGCAAAAGCTGTACTGGCCCCACCCTCTTTCTAAAAAAAACATTTGGCTGGCACCAGGATAGGCACCAGCGGGTGCCGTTGAGGACCCCTGTGGAACACCGCTTAGAGACGTGAACACCAATAGTCTTTAGGAGTCAACAGGAGTTGATGGCTCTGTGATGAATCCAAGATTCCCACGATGTTTAGAATAGAATAGAATCATAGAGTTGGAAGGGACCACCAGGGTCATCTAGTTACACCCCCTGCCAAAGCAGGAAATTCACAACTACTTTCCCCCCATGCCCCCAGTGATCCTTACTCCATGCCCAGAAGATGGCCAAGATGCCCTCCCTCTCATGATCTGCCTAAGGTCACAGAATCAGCATTGCTGACAGATGGCCATCTAGCCTCTGCTTCAAACCCTCCAGGGAAGCTCACATCCTCCCAAGGAAGCCTGTTCTACTGAGGAACTGCTCCTCTAACTGTTAGAAAATTCTTCCTGATGTCTAGACAGAAACTCTTTTGATTTAATTTCCACCCGTTGGTTCTGGTCCGACCTTCTGGGGCAACAGAAAACAACTCCGCACCCTCCCCTATATGGCAGCCCTTCAAGTACTTGAAGATGGTTATCATATCCCCTCTCAGTTTTCTCCTCTCCAGGCTAAACATCCCCAGCTCCTTCAACCTTTCCTCATAGGACTTGGTCTCCAGACCCCTCAACATCTTTGTTGCCTTCCTCTGGACACGTTCCAGCTTGTCTGCATCCTTCTTACATTGCGGTGCCCAAAACTGAACACTGAACTGTCTCCAGGGTCCCTCTTCCATTCCAGTTTCTGGGAGTCCGCTCAAAGAGGAATGCTCTCTCTTGGCGTTCTCCCTCAGCGTGCCTCAGCAGGAAAGTCGAGGGCTGTCTCCCTCTTCCAGAAACTGCAGCCTCAAGCAAAAGCAAAACTCCCGTTGGCATTTGTTTTCTCAGGGAGGACTTCCAGAGGTTGCAATTAAAGAACGAAGGATGGGGAAGTTGGACAACATCTGGCGGGGGGCTTTTGTTTGCGTTGATTGTCTTCTCTCCCCTCGGCCGAGATCAAGAAAACCATCTCACGGCCTGACGGCAACGTTGGAAGAATGGGATATGCAGCTTAATTAAGAGAAGGTTTGTTTTATGAATCGCTGGAACGGTTGCCTGCATGAGGAGAGTTCCACATATGGGCCAATCAAAGAGTGTAGAGGCAGTGATTAATAAAAATGGGTAATGATCGACCATCTGGCCGCGGCGTTGGTTTTTTCCGCCCAGGACGAGCGTCAAGTCCTGATTAGGTATTCACCCTCTGAGCTTCTACAGATGTTCGAGGTGGTCGAGCCCACGAGCTGCCGGAGACGAAGATGAAATTGCTCGGGCGCCAGAAGGTGATTTAGTGGGCCAGGGGGAAAGGGGGCGGGAGAGACGACAGTGGCGAGGGGAGCGGACGTGTCATCCGCCCGGGGCATGACGTTAACTGGAGGTTGCAGGAATGCTGATCGGATCAGCACACCAGGAGGTCAAGGAGAAAAGAAGGGGAGAGGAACTCAAGGGCCATTGGGCAGAGGACAAGCAGACAGAGACATTGGCCTTGATCCAGCGCTGGTTGGCCACGTAAGAATATAAGAACATCAGAAGAGCCCTGCTGGATGAGATCAGACCCTTGGACCATCAAAATTAGTACTGTCTACTCAGACCGGCAGTGGCTCTCCAGGGTCTCAGGCAGGGGTCTTTCCCATCATCTACCTGTCTAGTCTCTTTAATTGGAGATGCTGGATATTGAACTTGGGACCTTCTGCATGCCAAGGAGATGCTCTACCACTGAGCCACGGCACTTCCCCAACCACTATAGACATTGGCTTTGTTCCCATTGCTCTCCACCGACCATCTCGCTATCGTGGGCAGAAGGTGCCTCCACGCCTTTGGGGTTGGGGGGGGGACTCTATATTGCTCACCCAGATCGGCTCCTGCTCTGTTGGGCTAAAATGTTGCTGGCCAATCGATTTAGTGGCGGCGACGTCAGCAGCAAAGCAGGGATGAATAACAGATGTCCAGATTGGGATGAGTTGTGCATGGAGAGTGTCCCATTCATGTAGGAGTGAGCAGTCATCTGGTGATCCCGACCTCCCAGGGGCGGAGAGAAAGGAGAGCCGTCACCGAAGATCTGGACAGCTTCCACCCTGATTAAGGAACGGGTGACTCATCTGAAGGCTCATCTCAGATTGCGATAAAAAATCATCCCTTCCATTCATTAGTGGGCTTTGCGTGGGATTGGATTAGAGAGGTGGAGAAGGTTAATTCAGTAATCTAAAATAAGACAGTGAGGTATAGTGGTTAGAGCGTCAGACTAGGAGACGCCAGGCTCAAATCCCCACGTTGTCATGGAAGCTTGGCCTAGTCACACTCTCTCAGCCGAAGAAGAAGAGTTGGTTTTTATATGCCAACTTTCTCTACCACTTAAGGAAGAATCAAACTGGCTTGCAACCAGCTTCCCTTCCCCTCCCCACAACAGACACCCTGGGAGGTGGGTGGGGCTGAGAGAGCTCGACGAGAGCTGTGACTAGCCCAAGGTCACCCAGCTGGTTTCTCGCGGCGGAGCGGGGAAACTAACCCAGTTCGCCAGATTAGCCTCCGCCACTCATTGTGGAGGAGTGGGGAATCGAACCCAGGAATCTCCAGATTAAAGTCCACCGCTCCAAACCGTCGCTCTTAACCACCACACCACGCTGCACCGAAGCTACCTCAAAAGGTATAGCTCGTTGGGGAATAGGACAAGCAGATCCTCTCCGGTGGATCAGACCATCATGCAAGACCCAGAAGCCTTTATAGAGGTCACAGTGTACCATCGTGACCCAGGTTAGCTCATTGGCGTCCAAAGATTTCCCCTCATTCTTCTCCCCTCTGGCCGGAATTTGGTGAATCAACATCTCCGCAGGCGCTCCTTTAAGGCCCACTCGAGTCCTGACGCCTTTTCGGTCAGCACGCGGCGTTTCTCGTATTGCTAGGTCGATCCAAGAGAACTCGATTGGTTTTTCAGGGGAATGTGTCAGTGGAAGAGCCGGGAGGGGGGTGGCTCACTGGTAGAGCCTCGGTTTGGCATGCAGAAGGTCCCAGGTTCAATCCCCGGCATCTCCAGTTAAAGGGACTAAGCAAGTAGGTGATGGGAAAGACCTCTGCTTGAGACCCTGGAGAGCCATGGAGAGAGGCCATGGCTCAGTGGTAGAACCCCTGCTTGGCATGCAGAAGTTCCCAGGATCAATTCCTGGCATCTCCAGTTAAAGGGACTAGGCAGGCAGATGATGCGAAAGGCCTCTGTGTGAGACCCTGGAGAGCGACTGCCGGTCCGAGTAGGCAATACTGACCTTGATGGGCTGCTGGCCTGATTCACTATGAGGCAGTTTCACATGGGGACTCTCTGTGGCTCTGTGAGAGAACCTCTGCTTGGATGCAGAAAGTCCCAGGTTTGATTCCCCTTGTCTCCAGTTGAAAGGACCAGGCATCTCTGAATGTCTCCTGCGTTGAAAACCCTATGGGGTTGCCATAAGTCAGCTGTGACTTGATGGCGCGCGCACACACACACACACAGTTCTTAGCTCCATTAATGAAGAGCCAGCATGGTGTAGTGGTTAAGAGCAGTGGACTCTAATCTGGAGAACCGGGTTTGATTCCCCACTCCTACACACTACCGGCGGAGGCTAATCTGGTGAACTGGGTTGGTTTCCCCACTCCTACACACGAAGCCTGCTGGGTGACTTTGGGCTAGTCACAGTTCTCTCTGAACTCTCTCAGCCTCACCCACATCACAAGGTGGAGAGAGAAGGAGATTGTAAGCCGGTTTGATTCTCTTTAAAAGGTAGAGAAAGTCGGCATATAAAAACTCATTCTTGTTCTTCTTGCTGATCCACCTGGATTGCCCGCATTGCTGCACAGTTTGGAAACATCCTCACTCAAATCTGTTTGGAGCTGAACAAACCCAGTGATTGGTTCACACATGAGCAGGATATGTTTGACTGTCAAAAACATTCTGTGCGAAATACAGGGCACCTTTTTCTTGCAATGACATGCGAAGGACATGGGGGAATGAAAAAAACCAAGGATGCCAAGGTGACAACGATATTTCACATTGCTTGTTAGCCTTAGAGAGTCCAGTGTGGTGTAGTGGTCAAGAGCGGTGGTTTGTAGCAGGGCACTCTAATCTGGAGAACCGGGTTTGATTCCCCACTATTCCACATGAGCAGTGGACTCTAATATGGAGAACCGGGTTTGATTCCCTCCTCCTCCACTTGAAACCACCTTGGGCTAGTCACAGCTCTCTTAGGGCTCTCTGAGCCCCACCTACCTCACAGGGTGTCTTTTGTGGGGAGGGGAAGGGAAGGCAATTGTAAGCAGGTTTGATTCTTCCTTAAGCGGTAGAGAAAGTCGGCATATAAAAACCAACTCTTCTTCTTCTTGTTCCTCTTCTTGTTTCTCTTCTTCTTCAAGATTAAGTTGGGATTTTCAGGCACGCTCTGGCAACCCTATGTCATTTACATTTCTTTAAAAAACAACACTACAGCGCACAACAAAAGCACAAGCCGATGCATTCAAAATGTCTTTTCCAGAAGGAGAAAATAGGATATCACAGTCATGTTCCAGTTTCTAAGCATTCAGCTGACCTGGTTGACTATTGAGCTCAGGTCACTGCTGAAGCAAC
The DNA here is from genome assembly GCF_029931775.1 of Euleptes europaea. NCBI lineage: Eukaryota > Metazoa > Chordata > Lepidosauria > Squamata > Sphaerodactylidae > Euleptes > Euleptes europaea. The sequence goes on from NC_079332.1 coordinate 13,758,152, forward strand.
GTCTCTCTTCACGGGGAGCTCTCCAGGGTCCTGAATCGAAACACCTCCCTGCAGATAGACACGTCACAGCAAATAGCTTGGCCTAGCTTTCTCCTGGTTATTCCAGCTTTCAGTATTCAAGGAGAGGTGTTTCCCCACCGTGCAAGCATCAAACAACACATACCTTCCTCCATGCATGCGACCTAGAATTACAGAACCATAGAATCCTAGAGTTGGAAGGGACCACCTGGGACATCTAGTCCAACCCCCTGCACAATGTAGGAAATCCACAACTACCTCCCCCCCCACAACCCCAGTGACCCCTACTCCATGCCCAGAAGATGGCCACGATGCCCTCCCTCTTATGAACTGCCTATGGTCATAGAATCAGCACTGCTAACAGATGGCCATCTAGCCTCCTCTTAAAAACCTCCAGGGAAGGGAAGGAGAGCTCACCACATCTTCCTGATGTCTAGACGGAAACTCTTTAGATTTAATTTCAACCTGTTGGTTCTGGCCCGGCCTTCTGGAGCAACAGAAAACAAGTCGGCACCCTCCTCTCTATGACAGCCCTTCAAGTACTTGAAGATGGTTATCATAACCCCTCTCAGTTTTCTCCTCTGCAGGCTAAACATACCCAGCTCCTTCAACATTTCCTCATAGGACTTGGTCTCCAGACCCCTCGCCATCTTTATTGCCCTCCTCTGGACACGTTCCAGCTTGTCTACGTCCTTCTTAAATTGGGGTGCCCAAAACTGCACACAGTACTCAAGGTGCGGTCTAACCAGAGCACAGTAAAGACCTGAAGTGGCACAGTTCAGGAAGATCTACCACCTGTGTCTGCTGAAGGCAGACATTGGTCCCAACATTCTGCATAGTTCAGAGTCCTCTTCCTAGAACCAATGAGTGGTATGATGGTATGAAAGTCTTTTGCTGTCAATGAAGCAGCAGAGCAGCCGCGATTCACTGATACACTGATAGGATCTGTGCTGGCAGCGACAGACCAAGAAAGGGATCTTGGAGTGGTAGTGGATCGCTCAATGAAGATGTCAACCCAGGGTGCGGCTGCTGTGAAAAAGGCAAATTCTACGCTGGCCACGATTAGACAAAAAAATACAGAATAAAACTGCTGCTATCATACTGCCCTTGTACAAATCTGTGGTGAGACCACACTTGGGGCAAAAATGCATGGTCGCTTTAGCCTCTTTTATTCCCTGTTTTAGCCAGGATTCAGCCAGGATCGAACGCATGCGTTTCACCGAACGTGCGTTCGATCCTGGCTGAATCCTGGCTGAAACAGGGAATAAAGGAGGCTAAAGTGACCAAGCGTTTTCACCCTTGGAATACTGTGTACAATTCTAGTCACCACACCTAAAATAAGATATTGCAGAGCTTGAGATGGTGCAGAAAAGAGCAACCAAAATGATCAGGGGCTAGAGCGAATACCCTATGAAAAGTGGTTGAAATGCTTAGGGCTGTTTAGCTTGTAGAGAAGGCGGTTAAGGGGAAATATGATAGAGGTCTATAAAATGATGCATGGTCTGGAGAGAGTGGACAGGGAGAAGCGTTTCTCCCTCTCTCATAATACCAGAACGGGGGGGGGGGGTCATCTGCTGAAGCTGGAGGGTGGGAGATTCAAAACAGATAAAAGGAAGCTTTCCTCACCCAATGCATAGTTAAATGGTGGAACTCCCTGCCCCAGGATGTGGTGACGGCTGCCAACTTGGAAGGCTTGAAGAAGGGAGTGGACAGGTTCATGGGGGAGACGGCTATCCATGTCTATTAGTCCAAATGGACACTAATCGTGATGTACACCTCTTCTCTCCAGGATCAGAGGAACATGCTTATGATATTAGGTGCTGAGGAACACAGGCAGGATAAATGCTGCTGCAGTCGTCTTGTTTGTGGGCTTCCTAGAGGAATCTGGTTGGCCACTGTGTGAACAGATTGCTGGACTTGATGGGCCTTGGTCTGATCCAGTGGGGCTTTTCTTATATTCTTAAATTCTTATGACTCCTGGCAAGGCCCCATTTATTAAAAGCGTGGAAGTCAAGATCCATCATCCCAATTGCCCCAAGAGCTGAAAACGCAATAAAACCCAAGTCTTACCCCCCATTCCAGCACAGCTTCCCGTTCCCCCATAACAACGCGAGGGGAAATCGCTGCGCGCCCCTCCTTCAAATTGACTTTCGGGAGGCTCAGGTGTCAGCCGGCTTCCTCGCCGCTCCTCCGCCGAGAACGAGAGAAAGATGAATCAGAGTAAAAGATCTCTCGGTTTCCTGTGATGAAAAGCAGAGGCTCATTATAGTGTTTAGACACAAGATTGATCGGCCTTTTGCAGAAGGGTAATTGACAGCTGAAGAGCCGGAGGGGATTTGGAGGCCAGGAAGGAGAGGGAAGGGGCAGTGGGGTTGAGAGGGAACGGGGACAGAAGGACCTCTGAATGCGAGGAAAGGAACGGATGAATGGCAGCAGTACGTGCTTGTGGGCGGAATCCAGGGAGCGTTGCTTTTTATGAAGAAAGCGCATGACTACCCGGGTAACCGTGCCATCAGAGTGGGGAGATAATTGAGCCAGTGCGGTGTCCCTGTTAGCACCAAGGCTGGGGAGACCTGAATTCAAATCCTCCCACCGTCATGAAGCTTGATGGGTAGTGATTAAGAGTGGCGGACTCTAATCTGGAGAACCGGGCTCAATTTCCTGCTCCTCCCTAGACTCATAGAATCATACAGTTGGAAGGGACCACCGGGGTCATCTAGTCCACCCCCCTGCACAATGCAGGAAATTCACAATTACCACCTCCCCCACACACATGCTAGTGACCCCTACTCCATGCCCAGAAGATGGCCAAGATGCCCTCCCTCTCATCATCTGCCTAAGGTCATAGAATCAGCATTGCTGACAGATGGCCATCTAGCCTCTGCTTTAAAACCTCCAGGGAAGGAGAGCTCACCACCTCCCGAGGAAGCCTGTTCCACTGAGGAACCGCTCGAACTGTTAGAAAGTTCTTCCTAATGTCTAGATGGAAACTCTTTGGATTTAATTTCAACCCGTTGGTTCTGGTCTGACCTTCTGGGGCAACAGAAAACAACTCGGCACCATCCTCTCTATGACAGCCCTTCAAGTCCTTGAAGATGGTTATCGTATCACCTCTACCCGGGTTACTATGCCATCCACGCGAAGCCTGCTGGGTGACCTTGGGCTGGTCCCAGTTATCTCCAAACTCTCCCCAACCACGCGGAGGCCGGCAGTGGCAAACCACCTCCAAACATCTCTTGCCTTGAAAACCCTACGGGGTTTCTGTAAGTCAGCTGTGACTTGACGGGCCTTTTCACCACCAACAACGCAGGGGAGAACCAAATTCAAGCCCTCCCGCAGCCATGAAGCTTTCACTCGCACACTAACCTGCCTCACAAGGCTGTTGTAAATGTTCAAACGGAGAAGAAGCCAAAGGGGTTCATTCCCTTGGGGTCCGTGAAAGGAGGACAGGAGAAAACCGTGGCAGGCAGATAAGCTGTTAGAATTGGGCAGGACTTAGACAGAGTCGTGGAAGAGAAGTCCATCCATGGCTACTAGTAAAAATGACTTAAGGGAACCTTTGCATCCAGGGGCAGTTAATCTCTGAATATCACCTCTAGGACACCTTCGCTTACACTGTCCCCAAATCCTTCCTCCAGACCTTTGGAAAGACACAGCTTTCCAGAAAGCCAATGAGAAGAAGAAGAAGAGTTGGTTTTTATATGCCGATTTTCTCTACCTTTTAAGGAGAATCAAACCGGCTCACAACCACCTTCCCTTCCCCTCCCCACAACCGACACCCTGTGAGGAAGGTGAGGCTGAGTGAGTTCGGAGATAACTGTGACTAGCCCAAGGTCACCCGGCAGGCTTCAGGAGCGGGGACTCAAACCCAGTTCTCCAGATAAAGAGTCTGCTGCTCATGTGGAGGAGCAGGGAATCGAACCTGGTTCTCCAGAGCAGAGTCTGCCGTCTTAACCACTATACCGTGCTGGCTCACACATGCTGGCTCTCTCACACCACTAGGGAAGCTGGCAGGCCTGCCCTGGACAGCCGAGCAGTCATAGAAAGAGGCAGCAAAATTATGCAGATCCAGACCGACGCGTAGGGTTGCCAGGTCCCTCTTCACCACTGGTGGGAGGTTTTTGGGGTGGAGCCTGAGGCGGGCGGGGTTTGGGGAGGGGAGGGACTTCAATGCCATAGAGTCCAATGGCCAAAGCGGCCATTTTCTCCAGGAGAACTGATTTCTATTGGCCAGAGATCGGTTGTGATAGCAGGAGATCTCCAGCTAGTACCTGGAGGTTGGCAACCCCACCGACGCGTGCCGGGGCAGAGAAAGTCGGGGGTTCCTTGGTTCCCGCAAGGGGTTCTCTGGGTGTTCGAGAGCAGACTTCCACCAGGCTGCGCAGAAGGACCCCGATGAAATACGAGGCCTGACGTCGCTGTATCTACTTGGCCACACAATGATGATTTATTCCCTTCCGCCTGCCTCCTGTCTCACTCTCTCAGATTACTCCTGGCACAGCTGAACGCTGCAACAGGCCGGGGGGACGGGAGGCAGATGTGAGCGGCGGGAAGGGTGGCCGATATGCTGACATCGGCTGCCAGAGTCCCCTCCATAATGTATACCCCCCTGAAGGACATTACGATCTTCTGATGATAACCTGCTAGTGGTCCCCCGGTCCGAAGAGGGTGCGGTGTGATCAGGCCACATCTGGAGTCCTGTGTGCCGTTCTGGAGGCCTCACTTCAACAAGGATGTGGGCAGAACGGAGCGGGTGCAGAGGAGAGCGATGAGGATGCTCAGGGGCCTGGAGACCCAGCCCCGCGAGGAAAGGCTGAGGGACTTGGGGATGTTCAGTCTGGAGAAGAGGAGGTTGAGGGGGGACAGGATTGCTCTCTTGAAGGATTTGAAGGGTTGTCGCTTAGAGGAGGGCAGGGAGCTGCTCCTGTTAGCAGCAGAGGACTCGCAATAATGGGTTAAAATTATGGGCGGAAAGGTACAGCAAGTTTACAGTAAGAGCTGTTTGACAGTAGAATCAGCTACCCAAGGAGGTGGTGAGCTCCCCCTCACTGGCAGTCTTTAAGCAAAGGCTGGAAAAGTACTTGTCAGGGATGCTCTAGGCCCGTGTTGGCGAACCTATGGCACGCGTGCCGGACTTGGCACGCCAAGTCCTCTCTGTGGGCACGCGCAGCCGTCACGTCTGCCTTTCCTGGACTCCCGCCGCCCAGCTGGGCGGCAGGGGCTTTGAACTGCTCCGCGCTGCCTGCAGGCAGCGCCAAGCAGTTCAAAGCGCCCCCCCCTCCCTGGACTCCCCGCCACTCCAAAGCGCCCCCCCTTCCCTGGACTCCCCGCCACCCAGCTGGGAGTAACCTGCCGCCCCCCCTTCCCTGGACTCCCCACCACCCAGCTGGGAGGAAACCTCAGTATTCAGGTTAAATTGCCGTGTTGGCACTTTGCGATAAATAAGTGGGTTTTGGGTTGAGTTTGGGCACTCGGTCTCTAAAAGGTTCGCCATCACTGCTCTAGGCTAATCCTGCATTCAGCAGGGGGTTGGACTAGATGGCCTCCAGGCCCCTTCCAATTCTACAATTCCACAAAAGGTCGCAGAGGAGAACTGAGGGTCTTCTTCATTAAACCGACCTTCCCTCAATCCTCATTGCAATCCGCCAACTTATTTATCATGGAAAACAGAGTTGTAGCTTACATAGGCATTCGAAATTCCAACCTACACCAGGAAGAAACTCGAACCTTGGTTCCCTAACGAAACAAGGAGTTTGACATTTAGTGGCAAAGAAACGTAATGACTGGGGATGTGTTTTATTAAAAAAAAAAATTAGGTGGAGAAGTTGGTACCTATTCCAGAAGCCTGATTACAAAACATATTGAAATACGGTAACAGGGGGGCTAAGCCGAGGGAGGGGTGGTGCTCATGGGAGGTGGGTGGTGGTGGAAATGTTTTCATATAACAAAAGAGATCAAATCAAGAAAAATTACAAAGATCCCACCATAAGTCAATAACAGCCAGACTCGGAGCCCCGTTTTTCGTTCCGCTGTAATGAAAGAACGTTTGCATCCCATAAACGGGGACATATCACGCCGGAATCAAAATGAAAACAGAGGAGCAGGGAGACAAAGTGAAATATGATAATTTAAGGCTAGATCCGTGCGGCATTCCATCATTGTCAGAAGAATGTGCGTGGCCCGAGGAACAAACTTTTCCAGTTATCATGTGTTCCTGATAAGCTGATGATGATGATGATGAAGAGTTGTTTTTTATATGCCGACTTTCTCAGCCACTTACGGAAGAACCAAACCGGCTTACAATCGCCTTCCCCTCCCCACAACAGACACCCTGGGAGGTAGGTGGGGCTGAGAGAGCTCTAAGAGAGCTGTGACTAGCCCAAGGTCACCCAGCTGGCTTCGTGTGGAGGAGTGGGGAAACCAACCCGGCTCACCGGATTAGCCTCCGCCGTTCACGTGGAGGAGTGGGGCATCCAACCCGGTTCTCCGGGTTAGTCCACTGCTCCAAACCACAGCTCGTAACCACCACACCACGCTGTATTCCCCAGGAAGCTGATGAAGGCTGGGTTGGTAACTCGATTTTAACAGGGGCCATCTTTTGAGCCGAGGAAACGCTGAACCCAGGCTATGTGCGCTGGTTCACCCCCTATTGCCCTAGGTGGTGAAGGAGCAGCCATTTCCGCAGGAGTGCCTCTTTCCCGATGCTCCACCACGACAGCTTCGCTCATCCCAGGAGGGCCTAACCATTCTCCAAATGTGCCCACAGGCTCAAAGAGGCGATGTGTGTGTCAAGGGCCGTCAAGTCGTCAAGTCAGAACTGACTCATGGCAACCCCAGCAAGGGGCTTTCAAGGCAAGCGAGAAGCGGAGGTGCTTTGCCATTGCCTTCCTCTGCAGAGTCTTCCTTGGTGGTCTCCCATCCAAGCACTGACTCTGCTTAGCTTTTCAGTATCAGAGCAGCATGGCTATTATATTAGGTGTCGTGGCACACAGGCAAGATGCTGCTGCAGTCGTCTTGCTTGTGGGCTTCCTGGAGGCCCCTGGTTGGCCACTGTGTGAACAGACCGCTGGACTTGATGGGCCTTGGTCTGATCCAGCAGGGCTTTTCTGATGTTCTTATCATATTAGGTGCTACAGAACACAGGCAGGATAATGCTGCTGCAGTCGTCTTGCTTATGGTGCAGTGGTTAAGAGCAGTGGTTTGGAGTGGTGGACTCTAATCTGGGGAACCGGGTTGATTTCCCCGCTCCTCCACATGAAGCCAGCTGGGTGACCTTGGGCCAGTCACAGTTCTCTCCGAACTCTCTCAGCCCCACCTACCTCACAGGGTGTCTGTTGTGGGGAGGGGGAGGTGATTGTCAGCTGGTTTGATTCTCCCTTGTGTGGTAGAGAAAGTCGGCATATAAAAAACAACTCCTCTTCTTCTTCCTCCTCCTCCTAGAGGCCCCTGGCCACTGTGTGAACAGACTGCTGGACTTGATGGGCCTCGGTCTGATCCAGCAGGGCTTTCCTTATGTTCATATGTTATTAGCAGCCACAGCAAATGCCCACCGGCAGCTCTCATCGGTCAGTAGATGTTCCATGGAGACTACCCATGACATGGAGACTACCCAATACTGAGCCTCAGCCAAACCTCCAGGTATTTGAGCATCCCTGTGCTTCATCAGTGAGAAGAAGGCCCCCTTTGTATGGCTGACTTCAGGCCATGAAATACATGCCTCAGGCACTAATATGGGGACCTGTTGGGAGGGGCTGTGGCTCAGTGGTAGAGCATCTGCTTGACATGCAGAAGGACTCAGGTTCAATCCCCGGCATCTCCAGTTAAAGGGACTAGGCAAGTAGGTGATGTGAAAGACCTCTCTGCCTGAGACCCTGGAGAGCTTAGAGGAGGGGCCGTGGCTCAGTGGTAGAGCATCTTCTTGGCACGCAGAAGGTCCCAGGTTCAATCCCCGGCATCTTTAGTTAAAGGGACTGGGCAAGTAGGGGATGTGAAAGACCCCTGCCTGAGACCCTGGGGACTGTCTGTGGCCCTCTGAGACAGACTCTGCTTGGCATGCAGAATGTCCCAGGTTCGATTTCCCTTGTCTCCAGTTGAAAGGACCAGGCAGGATGTGATATGAAAGACGTCTGCCTGAGACCCCAGAGTACTGCTGCCAGTCTGAGTAGACAACGCTGGCCTTGATGGACCGATGGCCTGGTTCACTATAAGGCAGCTTCATGTGCTCATGCAGAAGATCCCATGTTCAATCTCTGCCATCTCCAGTTAAAAAACCACCAGGCAGTAGATGATGTGAAAGACCTCCGCCTGAGACCCTGGACAGTGGCTGCCAGTCTGAGTAGACAATACTGACCTTGATGGACCAATGGTCTGATTCAGTATAAGGCAAAGGGAAGGGACTGAATGGTAGAGCATCTGGTTGGCATGCAGAAGGTCCCAGGTTCAATTCCCGGCGTCTCCAGTTGAAGGGACTAGGCAGGTAGGTGATGTGAAAGACCTCAGCCTGAGACCCTGGAGAGCCGCTGCCGGTCTAAGTAGACAATACTGACTTTGATGGACCCAGGGTCTGGTTCAGTAGAAGGCAGCTTCACGTGTTCATGGGTTCATTACTGGGATTGAATTATGCAAACGTGTCAACAGGCTCTTCAGTAAGGCAACACAAAGTTAGTGCAACAGGATTTTCGAGGACCGTAGAGAAGCGATCCCAGTGGCTGATTTCGCCAGAGAGTGACGTGCGGAGAAAAGGGAAACAGAACAGACGGTACGGGCTTGTGCTTTTTTGTATTTCTGCAGAGGGAGCAAAACAAGAAGAAGAAAAAAAACCAGGGAAATAAATTAAGACTAAAAAGCCAGGAAAAACAAAGGGACAGATTTAGTTTGAATTTGCAGGCTCAGCGGCAGGCTGGGTAAATAGGAAGCGAGGATTATTTCACCAAACGGAGAGGGGGGTGGGAAATATCTATCTCCACCGCTTGCATCTGTCGCGAAAAACCATTATTCGGTTGGGGGAAATGCAGAGATGCAAATTGAGCCGCGGCTCCATCGGCGTTTGGCAAGAGCCGGCGGAGGGGTGGAGCGGGGCCAGTTTGTGAATCGCAGCCACCAGGACTGTCGCGCACATGCTGTCGAATTTCCTGCTGGTGAAGAACATAAGAAAGGCCCTGCTGGATCAGACCAAGGCCCATCAAGTCCAGCAGTCTGTTCACACAGCGGCCAACTAGGTGCCTCTAGGAAGCCCACAAGCAAGACGACGGCAGCAGCATTATCCTGCCTGTGTTCCACCGCACCTAATATCATAGGCATGCTCCTCTGACACTGGAGAGAATAGGCATGCATCATGACTAGTATCCATTTTGACTAGTAGCCATGGATAGCCCTCTCCTCCATGAACATGGCCACTCCCCTCTTCAAGCCTTCCAAGATGGCAGCCATCACCACATCCTGGGGCAGGGAGTTCCACAATTGAACTCTGTGTTAGAACATAAGCACTCAAGAAAGGCCATGCTGGATCAGAACAAGGTCCATCACGTCCAGCAGTCTGTTCCCACAGTGGCCAACCAGGTGCCTCCAGGAAGCCCACAAACAAGACCACTGCAGCAGCAGCATCCAGTGTTTGTTTGGCCAAACATGTATGGAGATTCTTGCGGTTAACTTATGAAGCAGGGGCCTTGCTGTTATAAATGATGCTCAACAAAGCGTGCAGTGGCAGAGTGTCCGCTTGGCATGCACAAGGTCCCAGGTTCAATCCCCGGTGACTCCAGTTAAAAGGATGAGAGAGCAGGTGGCGTGAAAGACCTCAGAGAGCTTGGAGAGATGCTGCCAGTCTGAGTAGACAATACTGACCTCGACAGACCAATCATTGGATTCAGTGGAAGGCAGCGTCACTAGGGTCGCCAACCTCCAGGTACTAGCTTGAAACCTCCTGCTATTACGACTGATCTCCAGCCGATAGAGATCAGTTCACCTGGAGAAAATGGCCACTTTGGCCATTGGACTCTATGGCATTGAAGTCCCTCCCTACCTCCAAACCCTGCCCTCCTCAGGCTCCGCCCCAAAAACCTCTTGCTGTTGTTAAAGGGGGAAATGTCACCCTACACAGTAGCCAACCAGCTTCACTGGAGGTCCAACCAAAAGGGAGCAGAAGCCAAGGCCTCTTCCTGATATTGCCTCCAAGCTGTTTGGTGTGGATGACACCAAATTATTTAGGGTGGTTAAAACAAAAATGGACTGTGAAGAGCTCCAGAAGGATCTCTACATACTGGAAGAATGGGCATTAAAATGGCAAAGGAGATTCAACGTGAGCAAGTGTAAAGTGATGCATATCGGGGCAAAAAAATCCCAACTTTACATATACACTGATGGGATCTGTGCTGGCAGCGACAGACCAAGAAAGGGATCTTGGGGTGGTAGTGGACCGCCTCGATGAAGATGTCAACCCAGAGTGTGACTGCTGTGAAAAAGGCAAATTCTATGCTGGCCATAATTACACAAAGAATACAAAATAAAACTGCTGCTATCATTCTGCCCTTGTACAAATCTGTGGTGAGACCACACTTGGAATACTGTGTACAGTTCTGGGCACCACACCTTAAAAAAGGATATTGCAGAGCTTGAGAAGGTACAGAAAAGAGCAACCAAAATGATCAGGGGGGCTAGAGCAACTGCCCTATGAGGAGCGGTTGAAACGTTTAGGTCTGTTTAGCTTGGAAAGGAGGCGGTTAAGGGGAGACATGATAGAGGGCTATAAAATTATGCATGGTATGGAGAGAGTGGACAGGGAGATGCTTTTCTCCCTCTCTCACAATACCAGAATGCAGGGACATCTGCTGAAGCTGGAGGATGAGGGATTCGAAACAAAGAAAAGAAAGTCTTTCTTCACTCAACACATAGTTAAATGGTGGAACTCCCTGCCCCAGGATGTGGTGATGGCTGCCAACTTGGAAGGCTTGAAGAGGGGAGTGGACATGTTCATGGAGGAGAGGGGTATTCATGGCTATTAGTCAAAATGGATACTAGTCATGATGCATGCCTGTTCTCTCCAGGATCAGAGGAGCATGCCTATTATATTGGGTGCTTTGCAAAACAGGCAGGACGTTGCTGCTGCAATCGTCTTGTTTATGGGCATCCCAGAGGCACCTGGTTGGCCACTGTGTGAACAGACTGCTGGACTTGATGGGCCTTGGTCTGATCCAGCAGGGCTCTTGTTATGTTCTTATGTAGCTAGGGTTGCTAGCTCTGGGATGGGAAATACCTGGAGATTTGGGGAGTGGAGCCTGAGGAGGGCTTGGGGAGGGGAGGAACCTGAGAGGCATATGATGCCATACAGCCCACCCTCCAAAGTGGTAGTTTTCTCTCCGTTGTCTGCAAATGAGCGATAAATCTGGGAGGTCTCCAGGCCTCACCTGGAGGTTGGCGACCCTTGGAACCCCTTCCCTTCTCGCCCAGTGGCCATGTTCCACCCTCTGCCCAGCTTCGACAGCAAAAATAAATCCCCTTTTTTTTTTACGGTGAAATAAAAATGGTAAATCCCAGTCACCAAATGTCATTTCGTTGCGGGGGTATTGTTTCAATTCGCGGAAGGAAGAAAACGACGAAAGAGAAAATGAGGGCAGAAGAGAAGCCGCTTCCAGATGGATTTTTAAACTCAGATTTTGCAGGAGGACGTGGCATTTCCCCCTCTCCCCCCCCCCAACCTCCTCAGCATTATTTCTAAGAAAATCACGGAATTCAGTTTGAAAAACGACCGGCACGTACAGCCGGCTCTATAAATAGTTCCAATTTAAATAGGAGGAAGATTGAGTGAATGGACTGGGAAGAGGTCCAGAGAGGGAGGGAGGGAGAGAAGGATAATGGAAGGAGGAGAGGGAGATCAAACGGAAGGAGGCCGGAGAGGCTTTGGCAGCCTCCGATCCAAGATGGGATTAGGACACGTCCTTCTGGGGAGGACCGACCACGGAAGTTCCTCCGAGGCAGAGGCCGAAAGGTGTCCCCGGCTCCCTCTTTGGGAGAGGTCCAAAGGGAAGATGGGTCTTGGGGAGGTAGTGGATCGCTCGATGAAGAGGTCAACCCAGTGTGCGGGAAAAGGCCAATTCCGTGCTGGCCATAACTAGGCGAGGAACAGAGGATTAAACTGCTGCCGCCGTACTGCCCTTGCGCAAATCTATGGCGAGGCCACACTTGGATGGCTGTGTACAATTCTGGTCACCACACCTAAAGAAAGGATATTGCAGAGCTTGAGAAGGTGCAGAAAAGAGCGACCAAAATGATCAGGGGGGCGAGAGCCACTGCCCTATGAGGAGCAGTGAAAACGCTTAGGGCTGTTTTAGCTTGGAAAGAAGGCGGTTCAGGCGAGACATGATCGAGGTCTATAAAATTATGCGTGGTATGGAAAGAGTGGACAGGGAGAAGCTCTTCTCCCTCTCTCGTAATACCAGAACATGGGGTCATCTGCTGAAGCTGGAGGGTGGGAGATTCCAAACAGATAAAAGGAAGTATTTCTTCACACAATGCATGGTTCAGTTGTGGAACTCCCTGCCCCAGGATGTGGTGATGGCTGCCAACTTGGAAAGCTTTAAGAGGGGAGTGGATATGTCCATGGAGGAGAGGGCTATCCATGGTAATAGTCCAAATGACCGCTAGTCATGATGCATGCCTATTCTCTCCAGTATCAGAGGAGCATGCCTAGTATATTCGGTGCTGTGGAACGCAGGCAGGATAAATGCTGCTGCAGTCGCCTTGTTTGTGGGCTTCCTGGAGGCACCTGGTTGGCCGCTGTGTGAACAGATTGCTGGACTTGATGGGCCTTGGTCTGATCCAGCAGGGCCTTTCTTATGTTCTTATGCTGATCCGTGAAGCATTCGGTAATTCGTGGCAGACGGATATCGGAAGGAATCAGCGGGATCCGTCCAAAGATGAGTCTCCTACAGATTATACATCGAATTTTTTTTAAAAAAAGTTTTGCTTTTGGTGTTCGTTTAAGTCCACTTTGTCATCAAGTCTGAACACAACCCATGAAGCAGCCTCATACTGAATCAGCCCCTTGGTCCATCAAAGTCAGTATTGTCTACTCAGACCGGCAGTGGCTCTCCAGGGTCTCAGGCAGGGGGTCTTTCACATCACCAACTTGCCTAGTCCCTTTAACTGGAGATGCCGGGGATTGAACCTGGGACCTTCTGCATGCCAAGCAGATGCTCTACCACTGAGTAAGAGTTGTTCAACAGTGGAATCGGCTGCCTAGGGAGGTGGTGAGCTCCCCTTCTCCGGCAGTCTTCAAGCAGCGGCTGGACAAACACTTGTCAGGGATGCTCTAGGCCAGCGGTTCCCAAACCTTTCGGCCCACCGCTCTATTGGTTCCACAAACTCCACCCCAGCGCCCCCTACCCTATCCTATAAAAAGCATGATTCAAAATAGGGGTTTGCATGACTCACTGAAGAAGATAATAACAATACAATTTCAAAACAGTGACAATTCATTGCACATCTATTCAAAATCCAATTAAAACTGTTTAGTTGCAATTTATTCAACAAAACTGATGAACTTGATCCAGCGGTACCAGGTCTTCAAAGCCTGGCGGAAAAAGTCTGATAGTTTCCATCAAATTTGCCAGCAAGGTGCCATAGCTTGATCTCTTGTAAATGAGTGAACAACACCACTGAAGGGGCCCACCTCTGGCGCCCCCCTTCTCTTCCCCTTGCCTCTTAGTGCCCCCCTTGGTAATCCCACCGCCCCCCAGAGGGTGGTACTGCCCACTTTGGGAACCACTGTTCTAGGCTGATCCTGCATTGAGCAGGGGGTTGGACTAGATGGCCTCTGTGTTCCCTTCCAACTCTCGGATTCTATGATTCCATGACCCTGGTTGTTGTTGTTGCTTGTTTGTTTAGTACTGGGTCCCCTAACATGGGGAGAATTGTGTCTGCCACCACCTTTCCTGGTGCCCCCCAAAGGTTTTTAGCAAGTGAACGAGGACGGGTGGGGCTTTTGCCCAGAGAGGCTTCCGATGGCCCATTGGAGATTTGATCGGCTGCGCGGGTTTTTACAAAACATTGCTTGGGCAGCAACTGCCACCGGAGCTCAAGCATCTTGGCGGGCGCCCGAAAAGGTGTCAGTGGGGACTCCCGGATAAGTGCATGCCGAATTTAAACTGCTACGCTTACCCTACAGAAATTTTTTAAAAAGTTTTTTGTTAGCAATGAGTCTTTGAAACTAAGATCCGGGAATCAAGGCTATTCGCAGGCAGATGCCCCGATCCAAAGATCCTTCTTATCTTCAGTTCCAATCAGAATGACGTCTTTTCATTACAAAGGCTTGAAGGATAGAAGTTGGTGTCTGGGTTTTGATCTGACAGGAACCCTCGAAGGTTCTCCACATAAAGAGATGCATAATTACAAAAAAAAAAAATCTAATCAGATGTCTCGAACTTCGCTCCGACACTAAACCTCCCGGGACTCGCGGAAAATTAGCAAATTAACAACGGTGGACTAATGAATTAATGGGTTAATAATTCATCAAATCAGAGAGAGCAACTGAAGAACTGTTGAATAATGCCGCAGGAACGCCGCCACAATCTGCATAATGGGAAGCTGATAAAGAGGTGGAATATTCATTGAATGTGTGTATTTATATATATTTCTCTCCCCTGGGGGAAAGCCCGGAGACGCGAGTTCTGATTCAGCAGAGGTGTGCCGAAGCCTGTTGAACGTGTTGGAACGAGGCCAGCAGCCACAACACAAACTCAGTACTTTGAAATCGTTCACAGCCCGGACTGGATGGTGTGTGGGTGAGTGTGTGTGTGTGTGTGTAAAGTGTTGTCACGTTGCAGTCGACGTACGGAGACCAGACAGGGTTTTCGAGGGTAGAGGCCAACAGAGGTGACCCCGTAGGGTTTCCAAGGCAAGAGACGTTCAGAGCTGGTTGGCCGTCACCTACCTCTGCGTAGTGACCCTGGGTTGCCTTGGTGGTCTCCCACCACTAGCCAGAGCTGACCTCTCTTAGCTTCTGAGATCTGACAAGATCCTCCCCCACCATTATTTTCATGGGGTGGCTGGGTTAGAGCGGTTCCTCAGTGGGATAGGCTTCCTTGGGAGGTGGTAAGCGCTCCTTCCCTGGAGGTTTTTAAGAAGAGGTTAGATGGCCATCTGTCAGCAATGCTGATTCTGTGACCTTAGGCAGATGATGAGAGGGAGGGCATCTTGGCCATCTTTTGGTCACTAGGGGTGTGGAGGGGGGAGGTAGTTGGGAATTTCCTTCATTGAGGAGGGGGTTGGACTTGATGACCCTGGTGGTCCCTTCCAACTCTATGATTCTACACTGCCTGGCCGGGTCTCCGGTGGCTGTTATTTCCTTTTAATGAGTGCCATCTTGTTCTTCTTGTTGTTGTACTGAGATGTGTCACTGGCCACCAAGATCAAGTTAATCCGTGCCATCGTATTCCCTCTTACTGCGTAGGGGTATGAAAGCTGGACAGTGAAGAAAGCTGATAGGAAGAAAGTAGATTCCTTTGAAATGTGGTGTTGGAGGAGAGGGTTACGGATACCCTGGACCGCCAAAAAGGCAAATCAGTGGGTTCTAGATCAAATCAAGCCTGAACTGACCCTAGAAGCTAAAATGACTCAACTGAAGCTATCATACTTTGGCCACTTTATGAGAAGACAAGAGTCACTGGAAAAGACAATCATGCTAGGAAAAGTTGAAGCAGCAGGAAAAGAGGAAAACCCAACAAGAGATGGATTGAGTCTATAAAGGAAGCCAAGGCCCTCAGTTTGCAAGATCTGAGCAAGGCTGTTAAGGACAGGACGTTTTGGAGGACTTTGATTCATAGGGTCGCCATGAGTCGGAAGCGACTTGATGGCCCTTAACATGCACACACATCGAGCTCCTGGTTTTTCACTTATGCAGCTTTAATTTATGTTTTAATCTATGCCTTTATGGTCTTAAATGTTGGGACCTGCTCTGAGCCCAGCTTGCCGGGAATGAGGGCAGGCGATAAGGGTGAGAAATAAATAAATAAATATCTCGAAGAATGGGAGTGTTTATGGAAAGAGGGGCATGTTGAATCTTTAGAACATCTTGTTTTTGAGTGTAAAATCTGCAAACATATTTGGGATGCTTTGATTGTTCCAATAATGAAGGGCTCTCCAGGGAAGAATATAACATTTTACCTTTATAGTATCTTATCAGATAAGAATCAGGAGATGACTTTTAAGGTGGAAAAATTTGGCGGGCTGGCTTTAAAGATCAGGAAATCTTGGTCTACACAGGTTCAAGAAGGATCATAAGCAGATAATATTGTACAAATGAGCAGCAAATATTCCTTTTTTATTTATGTTGATCTGTTTTACAGTTATTTTACTTTATATTTTAGTGATGACCAATGCCCATCAATCGTATGAAGTCATGACGTTTACATTTACAACCTATGTAACACTTTTAATTCTATGCATATAATAAATACTTACTTACTTTACTAAATAAATAGTTAAATAAGATCGGGCTGGCCTGGCCCATCCAGGTCAGGGCAAGAGACAAACAGAGGTGGTTCTGCCATTGCCTGCCTCTGTGTAGCAACCCTGGACTTCTGTGGAGATCTCCCATCCAAGTACTAACCGGGGCTGACTCTACTTAGCTTCCCAGATCTGATGGGATTGGGCTAGTCTTGGCTACCTAGGTCAGGGCCACAGAGTATTAGGGACTGGTTATTCAAAGAAGAAACAATTTGAAAATCCCTTCCATTCAACAAGCTCTCAGGGGCTGAAGAAGAAGAGTTGGCTTTTATATGCCGACTTTTTGATTCTCCACTTAAGGGAGACTCAAACTGGCCTACAATCGCCTTCCCTTCCCCTCCCCACAACAGACACCCTGTGAGGTGGGTGGGGCTGAGAGAGCTGTGACTAGCCCAAGGTCACCCAGCTGGCTTCACGTTAGGAGTGGGGAAACCAACCCAGATCACCAGATTGGCCTCCGCCGCTCATGTGGAGGAGCGGGGAATCGAACCCGGTTCTCCAGATCAGACGCCACTTTCCCCTCTCCACTAGGGTTGCCAACTGTGGGTTGGAAAATTCCTGGAGATTTGGGGGTTGCGCCTGGGGAGGGGAGGGACCTCAGTGGGATATAATGTCATCAAGTCTACCGTCCAAAGGAGTCATGTTCTCCAAGGGAAGTGATCTCTGTCATCTGGATATGAGTTGTAATTCTGGGGATTTCCAGGCCCCACCGATCACCCGATACAGGCATTCTTTGCAGACCTCCTGGGGTCTTATGAAGCACCCATGAGGTGGAAGAGAGCCAGGACTTGCACTGAGGAAGAAGGAAGTGGGCACCAGCAAAGAATTTGGCAAATGCCCAAGGGGCACCATGTATTGGGGATCACTGGATAGGACACCTAGAAACCTTCAGGTGTGTGTGTGGGGGCGGGAGGGCAGAGAGTACCACCAAAATTTTTCTGGCCTGTGGATGAAAAGAGGCTTTTTTGGATGAACACATGAAGCTGCCTTATACTGAATCAGACTCTTGCTCCATCCAAGTCAGTATTGTCTACTCAGACCGGCAGCGGCTCTCCGGGGTCTCAGGCAGAGATCTTTCCCATCACCTACTTGCCTAGTCCCTTTGACTGGAGATGCCGGGGATTGAACCTGGGACCTTCTGCACGCCAAGCAGATGCTCTACCACTGAGCCACGGCCCCTCCCCAGAACATAAGTAAAGCCATGAACACATGAAGCTGCCTTATACTGAATCAGACCCCGGTCCATCAAGGTCAGTATTGTCTACTCAGACCAGCAGCAGCTCTCCAGGGTCTCAGGCAGGGGTCTTTCACATCACCTACATTCCTGGTCCCTTTAACTGGAGATGCCGGGGATTGAACCGGGGACCTTCTGCACGCCAAGCAGATGCTCTACCACTGAGCCGCTGCCTTTGGCCGGAGGTGGAGGGCGATTCCCCAGGCAAAATCCTACCCATTTTCTGTCCACGACCCAGGCAGGCTGGAGTTCCCCCTTCGCAACGTGATTTCGACCTTCCAGGTATTTTCGCGTGGCTTCCGATCCCTTTCATTTGGAACCTGGGTTGCGTTCTGCACCCTCAACCTTCAGCCAGTTTTTCTCCCTGCTCCCCGTTCCACCCCCCCAAAAAAACCCTTCTTGCGGAGCTGCCACCAGGAGCAATCAGATGGAGTGACAGTTCAGCACCCGCTCTCCAAGATAACAAGTTCCAGGCGCTGATGATTAACTAGATTCACGGAGTTGATTGGAGGGAAGGCAAATATAAGGATATAAATAAAGTATTCCTGCCGATATCTCACCCCCTGGAGTTGTGAACTTTGAATAAATTGGAGGGAATTATGCTGAGTACTAATCAAAAGGAGGGTTTTTTAAAAAAAATAATTTGCTAATTACCCTTGGGTTTCATCAGTGACAAGTTCTAATCATCTCAAGACATCTTAATTGACCCTCGGGAGGTGTTTACCTGGCGTGGCGAGGGTTTCAGAGGGTCACGCAGTCGGAAGAGATGACACGGACTCTATTGAAGAGCTCGGGCTAGGGTTGCCAGCCTCCAGGGGGGCCCTGGGGATCCCCTGGGATTACCGCTCGTCTCCGGACCACATGGCTGCTTTGGAGGGGGGACACGGAGACATCGGGCTCTGAGGTCCCTCCCCTCCCCAAACCTCGCCCTCCCCAAGCTCACCCCCAAATCTCCCGGAATTTCCCAACCCGGAGTTGGCAACCCTACATCTGGGGATGCCATCCTCCGGGTACTTCAAGGGCTGGCGTATAGAGGATGGTGCCGAGTTGTTTTCTGTTGCCCCAGAAGGCCAGACGAGAACCAACAGGTTGAAATTAAATCCAAAGGGTTTCCGTCTAGTTATCAGGAAGGATTTTCTAACAGTTAGAGCGGTTCCTCGGTGGAACGGGCTTCCTCGGGAGGTGGTGGGCGCTCCTTCCCCTGGAGGTTTTTAAGCAGAGGCTAGATGGCCATCTGTCAGCAATGCTGATTCGGTGACCTTCAGCACATGATGAGAGGGAGGGCCTCTTGGCCATCTTCTGGGCATCGAGTAGGGGTCACTGGGGAGTTGGGGGGGAGGCGGTTGTGAATTTCCTGCATTGTGCAGGGGGTTGGACTTGATGGCCCTGGTGGTCCCTTCCGACTCTATGATTCTAGGTGGGACTAGGGGATCCCCTGGAATTCCAGCCCATCCCCAGACCAGAGAGATCAGTTCCCCTAGAGAAAATGGCTCCTTTGGAGGGTGGACATTTTGACATTGCACTGCACTGAGGTCCCTCCTCTCCCCAAACCCTGCCCTCCCCACGATCCACCCCCTAAATCTCCAGGAATTTCCCTACCCGGAGGTGGCAACCCTACGTCTTGGGGATGCCCTCCTCCAGGTGGGACCTGGAGATCCTCTGAAATTACAGCTCATCTCCAGACTACAGTTCCCCTGGAGAAAGTGGATGCTTTGGAGAATGGACGCTACAGCGGCGTACCCCATTGAGGTCCCTGTCCTCCCCAGGCTCCATCCCCAAATCTCCAGGACTTTCCCAACAGGATCCGGCAACCCTAGCCTCCTGCTGTTTGTACCCATGTGCATGTTTCTTCCCACTGAACGTAACACTTGGTGTGCCTGACTTCTGCCAATGCCGTCCCAAGACTCCTCCTCCCAAAAGTGCCATGTTATCTCACTCCTGTGGAAAGTTGCCAACTCTGGATCACAGAATGCTTCTCCCGGCTGATGTGAAAGGCCTGGGGTGGCCTCAGCATCGATACTCACCTGTACGCCAGGCCCCGGCTACTTTTATGCTAGTTTCACTTTCTCCGCTTCCTCTAAAAAAAACCACCCCTGGGAACTGTAGCGTGTAAAGCTCACTAACCCCTCTCCAGCTCGAGAAGATGAGATATTTCAATTTGAATTTGGAAATCCTAACTTCTTCATTAAAACGTTATTACTTGCATGCGGGGAGCCTCCGGGACGGCAGGAAGACAGTTATCCCCGGCTCTCAACGTGCACGTTTAAATCTTTGCTAAATCCATTTTTCATTGGGCTTCTCTTCTGTGTGTTTTTTTCTTTTCTTTCCGGGGTTCATCGCAACAGACGAGCCGAGATTTCCTGTCTGGGTGAGCCGGTTTCTTCTTCTAATTTTTTTTTTTAATTTAATGCTACCCAGATCAAGCGCTCAAGGGAATTCTGAAGCCTGCTTTAATAATGTGCTCATCGGAAAGATTGAAGAGGGCCTTCAATTTGACACTTTAGTGTCTCTGCAATTAATGTTTTAGGACTGTACAGTTCACAGCACAGAGAGTGTTTAGCACAACTGGGACAAGGGTCTGTGGGCAGGGACACAGAAGAGGGGGGCAAAGTCCTCTGTGTCACTAAACTATGTCTGGGGGAAACCTGGAAGTTTCGGGTAGCTCTAGGAATCGCTGGAAACGCTATGGTAAACCATAGAGTTCCCAGAGATTCCTAGAGCCACCTGATGTCACTTCTGGGGAAAACCTGGACGTGATGCAGCAGCACAGATTACGCTGACTTTTTAATTTTTCTCTCTCACCGCCGCTCAAAGTGGTAGCAAGCAACTTGGGACACATCCCAGCTAGTAGACGTCATGGAAGCCCTAGGGCTGTGAACTGTCTCCGTTGGCATTTATTCATGGAAGGTTTTGCATTGGATTTGACACTCTATAGATGCGCATTTTCCCCATCTGAATTCTCAAAACTCTGCATGGCGGCTTAGTGTTGAGTTTTGAGAATATGGGTGGGGGAAAAGTGCATCTAAAGAGTGGCAAATCCAATGCAAAACCTTCCATGAATAAATGGCCTATGTGTGTGTTAAGTGCCGTCAAGTCGCCCTGCCTTTCAGTTCTATTTCCTGGTGAAACCTGAATGTGCCCGAAAGTCATATCTTTGGCATCGGTACGTTTCCCTTCCATTCTTTCTTCCCAATTTAAACCCAGGTTATCCGAGGCGGGGCTCAGCGCTATCATCGTTGGATTCCCCCTCCCCGTGACTCTGGGAATATCCCCGCAGCGTACGGAAGAGCTTCATGACTCTCACGGGAAGGGCCTTCCCAAGCGGAAGCCGACAACACAGCAGGAAACGGTTATTAAAAACAGAGAACCTCGCCCGAACCCCATTAAGAAGAGCGAGAAGCCAACCACTACTGACTGCCGCCGTCATTCTCTTCCTGTCACTTTTGAATGAAACCAGCAGATAATTATGTTCTCCGTGTGATGCCTAGGTTGCATGGTGGCTCACAAAGGGAAAGCATGGAAACCGTTCGGCGCCAAGTGTCTGCGCGGCCGTTTCTCTGAATGGCGAAACCCTAAACAGCTTGTTAGACGTTGGTCCTGTTTCTTTTACTGTGATTATCTTCTCTCCCCGAGGCTTGTGCTACATCTTCTGCGGAATTAAGGGGAAGGGGTGTTTTGCCGGTGTTAATGAAATAGCATCTCTCCGAAGCCTGAGGTTGAATGAACCGATCAGATCTGCCGGAGCAGAGGAACTCTAAGGCAGAGGCGGGGCCGCGGCTAAGAGGCAGAGCATCCGCCTGGCATGCAGAAGGTCCCAGGTTCAATCCCCGGCATCTCCAGTTAAAAGATCAGACTAGTCATGATGCATACCTCTACTCTCCAGGATCAGAGGAGCATGCCGAATATATTAGGTGGAACACAGGCAGGGCAATGCTGCTGCAGTTGTCTTGTTTGTGGGCTTCCTAGAGGCACTTGGTTGGTCACAGGGAGGGGCCGTGGCTCAGTTTGTAGAGCATCTGCTTAGCATGTAGAAGGTCCCAGGTTCAAACCCCGGCATCTCCAGTTAAAGGGACTAGGCAAGTAGGTGATGTGAAAGTCCTCTGCCTGAGTCCCTGGAGAGCCGCTGCCGGTATGAGTAGACAATACTGACTTCGATGGACCAAGGGTCTGATTCAGTGTAAGGCAGCTTCATGTGTTCAAGTGTTCTCAAAGTCCACTGACAATAGGCTTGGAGAGCAGCCATGTCAGTCTGAAGTAGATCTGGGTTCAAGTCCAGCAGCACGTTACAGACCTACAAGATTTTTTGGGGGGTACGAGATTTCGAGAGTCAAAGTATCTGATAAAGGGAGCATTGACTCAAAAGGTGTCTGAAAGAAGTTGCACGAGCCAGAATGACAGAGGGTTACACATTATTTCCCCTCTGTTTAATCTCCCCTGCAGGTATGGGGCGTGGCTCACTTACTCGAGTCATTCTGAGTAGACAATACTGACTTTGATGGACCGAGGGTCTGATTCAGTAGAAGGAAGCTTCATGTGTGACAGACGGCTGGATTTGCTGGGCCTTGGTCTGATCCAGCAGGATCATACAGGTAGTGAAGGGAAAGACCTCCTGGCTGAGACTGGAGAACTACCAATCTGAGGAGACAAGAATGACTTTGATGCACCAATACGAGGAAGCTTCGTGTGTTCAGGAGGGGCCGTGGCTCAGCAGTAGAGCATCTGCTTGGCGTGCAGAAGGTCCCAGGTTCAATCCCTGACTTCTGCTAAAAAGACCTAGGTGGTAGGTGATGTGAAAGACCTTTCCCTGAGACTCTGGAGAGCTGCTACTGGTCTGAGAAGACAATCCTGACCTTGATGGGCCGATGGTCTGGTTTAGTATAAGGCAGTTGAATGAGTGTGTGTGTGTTCAGGGGCTCTCTAAGCCACAGAAGGGGGCGAATCTCTAAACACCTTGGTCGTTATTAGAGGTCAGGACTCACACCCAGAGGAAGCCTTGAATTAGGAAGCTGAAGGCAAAGATTGGGCCCAAGGACCACCACCCATTTCCGGCCAAAGGAAGGAGAAGCAACCAGTGGGAGACTGGGAGGCGGGGACATGTCCCAGCGTGGCGTAGTGGTTAAGAGCGATGGTTTGGAGTGGTGGAGTCTGATCTGGAGAACCGGGTTCGATCCCCCACTCCTCCACATGAGCGGCGGAGCCTAATGTGGTGAACTGGGGTTGGTTTCCCCACTCGTCCACACAAAGCGAGCTGGGTGACCTTGGAGTAGTCACAGCTCTCTCAGCCGCACCTACCTCACAGGGTGTCCGTTGTGGGGAGGGGAAGGGCAGGCCATTGTAAGCCAGTTTGATTCTTCCTAAGTGGTAGAGAAAGTCGGCATATAAAAACCAACTCTTCTTCTTCACGCCAACAATGTGATCCAAACCCAGAAGTGACGTCACTCCGCTCCAGGAAGGAAAGGATTGAGGGAAAACTCTGTGGTTTTCCCAGAGTTCCCAGGAAATCCAAAAATGGCAAGATGTCACTTCCATCTTTGACCTGAAAATGTCATCGCACGCCCATGCGACAGTGATCTTTAATGATTTTTCCCTGCCGCCAGGCTTTCGAACGGTGGCGGGAACCAGGGTCTTGCAGCGGGGAGTCTCCCGCTATAACGGGAGAATGGGCCGAGCATGGGAGCCTGTCTTGAGTGTCGATTGTACAGTTACAGATTTGTCTTCTTCTTTTCTTCTTCTTCTTCTTCTTCTTCTTCTTCTCCTCCTCCTCCTCCTCCCACGCCCCCGTCCATCACACTGCCGTTCACTGCCGCCACCTTCGCAGAACGAGGCAGCAAAAAGACGGGCTATTTCGGCCGAGCGATTCCTTTCCCGCGTTGCAAAATGAAATCATCTCCGCCATGCGCGCCGAGGGAGTCCCCCCGGCACCGGCCTGTTAGGTTGGCGGGGCCCCAGGCAGCACGGCAAATGAGTCGGCGCGCGCCGAAACCCAGGCCTGCCATTTGGAGATTATTTCTTTCCTTTACATTAGATCTCAGCAACAGGCATCCCTTTCCTCCGGTTTTTACCGCTGTGCTGGAACAATGAAAAACAGCCAATGAGACATAACAAAGAGCGAGTAATTTACTAGCGAGCACATAAAGATGAAAGAGTGGGGATGGGGGGGAAGGGCTTCTCGGCAAAGGTCCTGCAGAATTTCCCTCTGCCATCTGCAGCGCGCTTGCCTTTCTCCTCTCCTGTGATATTAAATTACTTTTGGCCCCCCGCAACCAACGGTGCCTTTTTCGGTGTCACTTTGAAGTTCCTGAAACATTGAGAGTCTTGAAAAGGCATCTAGGATGCCTGGGATTGGAGGCTTTCTCCAAGATGGAAGGGATCTGAACACACGAACACATGAAGCTGCCTTCTACTGAATCAGACCCTTGGTCCATCAAAGTCAGTATTGTCTACTCAGACCGGCAGCGGCTCTCCAGGGTCTCAGCCTAGATGTCTTTCACATCACCTACTTGCCTAGCTAGTCCCTTTAACTGGAGGTGCAGGGGATTGAACCTGGGACCTTCTGCATGCCACGCAGATGCTCTACCACTGAGCCACGGCCCCTCCCCATGGATTTGGAGCTGGGGTTGCCACCGGCAGGAGGTTTTTGGGTTGCCAGGTCCCTCTTCACCACAGGTGTTTGGGGTGGAGCCTAAGGTGGGCGGGGTTTGGGGGTGGAGAGGGACTTCAATGCCATAGAGTCCAATTGCCAAAGCGGCCATTTTCTCCAGGGGAACTGACCTCTATCAGCTGGAGATCAGTTGTAATAGCAGGAGATCTCCAGCCACCACCTGGAGGTTGGCAACCCTACACAAACTGGCTGGCTCGGCAGGGCCACTCAGTTCAACTGTGCCAGTCGCCATTGGCACATGCAGACAGACAGTGTGGAGTAGCGGGTTAAGAGTGTCAGACTAGGGTGTCCAGGCTGGGGATTTTCTGGATATTTGGGGGTGGAGCCTAGGGAGGGCGGGGTTTGGGGAGGGACCTCAGCGGGGTATAATACCATAGAATCCACCCTCCAAAACAGCTGTTTTCTCCAGGGGAACTGATAGTTGTTGTCTGGAGATCAGTGGTAATCCTGGGAAATCTCCAGGCTCCAGTTGGAGGTTGCCGACCCTACCGGGTGACCTTGGGCCGGTCGCACCCTCTCAGCTGAACCTCCCTCACAGGGTTGTTGTAAGGATAAAAGGGAGAGAGGTAGACTGTAGTAAGCCAAGCTGGGTCCCCAGCACGAGAGCCAGCATGGTGTAGTGGTTAAGAGCGGCGGACTCTAATCTGGAGAACCGGGTTCGATTCCCCGCTCCTCCACATGAAACCTGCTGGGTGACCTTGGGCCAGTCGCAGTTCTCTCCGAACTCTCTCAGCCCCACCTGGCTCCCAAGGTGTCTGTTGTGGGGAGGGGAAGGCGATTGTAAGCCGCGTTGAGTCTCCTTAAAGAAGTAGAGAAAAGCAGAGTATAAAAACCAACTCTTCTTGTTCTTCATTTGGGAGAAAAGTGGGGTATGGAATGAATGAATGAATGAATGAATGAATGAATGAATGGATGGATGGATGGATGGATGGATGGATGGATGGATGGATGGATGGATGGATGGATGCACTGCCGGCTCCTACAAACAGGCAAAACTCCAGGGGGGAGACAACTGGTGAGCTGATACCAATCATCATTGTTGCAGAAGGGTCAAAGCCTTATGACCCAGAGCTTCTGAGGTTTGGTTCAACTTGGTCCTGGCTGCCGGTCACCTGTCAGGGCATCAGCCCACCGGGATACTTCCCTGTAAGTCAAATGGCCGGTCTGCCCCTGGGCACCTCTTAAAGTGGAAATAATTCGGAGGGGGGGAATTCTCCAGCAAATCCTTCTCTCTTTTTAAAACATCCCCCCCTCAAATGGCAAATTGGTATTTTTCCTTTGAATTTCTTGCAACGTCCCTTGCAATGGATGCTGTTTAGTTTCAGAGAAGAAGGAGAAGGATGAGAAGGAGGAGAAGGAGAGTTGGTTTGTATACCCCGATTTTCTCTACCTTTTTAAGACTCAAACCGGCTTACAATCTCCCTCCCTTCCTCTCCCCACAACAGGCACCTTGTGAGGTAGGTGAGGCTGAGAGTTTTCAGAGAGAACTGTGACTGGCCCAAGGTCACCCAGCAGGCTTCACGTGGAGGAGCGGGGAAACCAACCCGGCTCACCGGATGAGAGTCCGCCGCTCACGTGGAGGAGTGGGGGATCGAACCCGGTTCTCCAGATTGGAGTCTGCTGCTCCTAACCATGACACCACGCTGGAAGAGGAGCTGGAGATGCTAACAGGGCGCGGAGGACGTGCCGGAAAATGCAAAGGTGGGCTAGACTCAGCCCCCCCCCCCGCTCCCATTCCATCTTCTCTTAGACGGACGGGTTTGCATAGACATCCCAGGGTGCTTTGGGCTCCAAGGTAACAAACACATGCCACACACACACCCGGTTTGCGTTCTCCTCTCAGTTTATTGGTCTGGGACCGAGGCGTAATGATATTGGACTTGGCGAAGGGTAATTTACCACCAGCGCCTTAATTAACACGACTGACAAGTAAATTGCAAAGTGGGATCCAAACAGGGTTTGAAACTCAGGGGGAAATCCATATTGTGCATCCAGGTTTGGCTTGTTCTTCCCCTTAACTGCTTCCGTGGCTCAGTGGTCGAGCCTCTGCTTGGCATGCAGAAGGTCCCAGGTTCAAACCCCGGCATCTCCAGTTAAAGGGACTAGGCAAGTAGATGACGTGAAAGTCCTCTGCCTGAGTCCCTGGAGAGCCGCTGCCGGTATGAGTAGACAATACTGACTTCGATGGACCAAGGGTCTGATTCAGCGTAAGGCAGCTTCATGTGTTCATGTGTTCTCAAAGTCCACTGGCAATAGGCTTGGAGGGCAGCCATGTCAGTCTGCAGTAGATCTGGGTTCGAGTCCAGCAGCACGTTACAGACCTACAAGATTTTTTGGGGAGGTACGAGCTTTCGAGAGTCAAAGTATCTGATAAAGGGAGCATTGACTCAAAAGGTGTCTGAAAGAAGTTGCACGAGCCAGAATGACAGACGGTTATACATTATTTCCCCTCTGTTTAATCTCCCCTGGAGGTATGGGGCGTGGCTCACTTACTCGAGTCATTCAAATGCCAGCTCTCTCCTTCTAGGCTCTGAGTCCTGTTTTCTGATTATTGCGGAATAAAGAAAGCGACTTCCTAGTTTTTGTACCAGTACTTTCAAAGAAGCTGAGGCCCTCGAAATTTTGCTTTTTGCTTTTCTTTTTAATGATGAGGTTTTGAAATTCTAGAGTTTATTGTATTTTCCTAACCTTGGCTCTCGAGCAAACAACTAGAGGAAGGAGCTGGGAATTGATTGGTGCTCAAATGAGATGTGCTTAAAAGCTTTCCCTGACTCGTGTTTTAAAGTTGCCAAACTTTGTCGCCCAAAATAGAGGCTGCGAATTGTCTTAAGCGACAATGACACCCAGTGGCTGGTTGGATTTACTCCTCGGAGTAAGTTCAGAACACACTTCCCACCTGGGGGGATCTCTAGGGAGCCTGGGCTCTGCGAAACCGGCCCTAATAAAATGGGGCAGGGGGACCCAATAGCGTATCTTTCCCAGGTCATAGAGTAAATTGAGATTCCACAGCAATACTAAAAGAGTTCATTTTGATCGGTCCTTCCTACTAAAACTTTGAGGCCAGTTTGTACAGTTCTTGTGTAGTGCATCCATTCTGATGCGCCATCTGGATCTCTTGCTGCTGTTCACTTCGGGCGTTTAAAAGCATGCTACTAGTCCTCATGGCTGGTGAAGCCAAGAATGTTTCAAAATGCATGCTACCGGGTTAGAAATAACTTTCAGCGTCCTCCTCCATAATATGGTTAAGGAGGAGGAGGGGGAGAGGAAGAGGAGGGAGAAGAAGAGGAAGAAGAAGAGGTGGTGGCTGGAACTACAAAACGGCTGCCTCGGGAGGCGGAGCCAAGCACACAGAGGAAGCCCAAGCGAAGAAGAGACGTGGAGTAATATAAAAAAATACATGAGAAGGAGGTGTGGAAGAGAATAAAACCAACCCTGCATGGTGCAGCTGCCAAAACAATATTATTTTAATATGTACAGCCAATCGGCTCTCCAATGGCCAATCAGAAGCCCTACTGGGCAAGAGCCCCACATGGCCCCACCCACTTTCTAAAAACACTTAGTGTTAGCCAGGAGGGAAGAGGAAGAAGAAGAAGAGTTGGTTTTTACATGCCAACTTTCTCTCTACCTTTTTAAAGGAGGATCAAACCCGGCTTACAATCTCCCTCCCTTCCTCTCCCCACAACAGGCACCTTGTGAGGTAGGTGGGGCTGAGAGAGTTCGGAGAGAACTGTGACTGGCCCAAGATCACCCAGCTGGCTTCATGTGGAGGAGTGGGGAAACCAACTTGGTTCCCCAGATTAGAGTCCGCCATTCACGATGAGGAGTGGGGAATGAAACCTGGCTCTCCAGGTTGGAGTCCGTCGCTCCTAACCACTACACCACGCTGGATCCAAGGGACCCTCCCCTTTCCACAAGTGTCCCCCAAAGGAGATACTTGGCCTTCTCCAGACATATCTATGATAATATATGTCAAAAGATTTCAGCACTTTCTCGCAGCTTTCTATTAAAAAAAAAAGTTCTGGATGCAGTGGACTCGACAGCTTCCTGAATTAAAAACGGTGACAACCGGGAGGGAAATGTGATTTAAAACTAATAAGCATTTGTCTGTATCTTTTCAAAGGCTCCGTGTCTTCTCGGCACAGTGGGTGTTCCCTGGCTTTCCAGAACGGATGCAACTCTTCACCCCGGTGCCGACGACTGGGTCAGGCAGAGGTTTCGTTGTGGAATGAAAAGATTTACATGCATGGATGTCCCTGTTCCCCCTCAGGGTGCCCGTCGGGAACGAGGCTGGCTTGACTCAGATCGGTTTTCCTGCAGAAGGGAAGGGGTAATGCTACCCTGGCCGACGATGTGGAAAGAATACGATTATGCAAAGGGGGAAACAGAGAACATGACGGGAAGTCTTGCTTAGTTCTCCGTGAGAATAGTTAGCCTTCTCACAATTGGACCGATTTGCTGCAGGTTCTTGGGGGGGAAGGGAGGTGTGCAGAGACAGAACACAGTCTTTGCATGTCTTGAGTTTAAGAAAATATAACATAAAAAGAGCCCTGCTGGATCAGACCAGTGAGGGTCCATCAAGTCCAGCACCCTTTCTCTCACAGCGGTTAACCAGTTCCTCTGGAGGTCCAATAACAGGGGATAGAGACTGAAACCTTCCCCTGATAAGAACATAAGAAGAGCCCTGCTGGATCAGACCAGAGATCCATCTAGTCCAGCTTCACAGTGGCCAACAACAGGGCACAGAGGCTGAGACCTTCCCCCGATAAGAACTTCAGAAGAACCCTGCTGGATCAGACCAGTGGTCCATCCAGTCCAGCATCCCATCTCACACAGTGGCCAACCAGTTCCTCTGGAGGTCCAGCAACAGGGCATAGAGGGCAAGGCCTTCCCCTGATAAGAACCTCAGAAGAGCCCTGCTGGATCAGACCATTCAGAGTCCACCTGGTCCAGCATCCCGTCTCACACAGTGGCCAACCAGTTAATCTGAAGGGCCAAGGACAGGGCATAGATGCCGAGGCCTTCATGAGAACATCAGAAGAGCCCTGCTGGATCAGAGCAGTGGTTCATCTAGTTCAGCATCCCGTGTCACTCAGTGGCCAACCAGTTCCTCTGGAGGGCCAACAACAGGGCATAGAGGACAAGGCCTTCCCCTGATAAAAACCTCAGAAGAGCCCCACTGGATCAGACCAGTGGTCCATTCAGTCCAGCATCCCGTGTCACTCAGTGGCCAACCAGTTCCTCTGGAGGGCCAACAACAGGGCATAGAGGCTGAGGCCTTCCCCTGAGAAGGACATAAGAAGAGCCCATCTAGTCTAGCATCCCATCTCACACAGTGGCCAAACAGTTCCTCTGGAGGTCCAACAACAGAGGATAGAAGCTGAAGCCTTCCCTTGGTAAGAACATCAGAAGAGCCCTGCTGGATCAGACCAATGGTCCATCTAGTCCAGCATCCTGTCTCACACAGTGGCCAATAAGTTCCTCTGGCGGTCCAACAACAGAGCATAGAAACCGAGGCCTTCATAAGAACATCAGAAGAGCCCTGCTGGATCAGAACCAGTAGTCCATCTAGTCCAGCTTCCTGACTCTCACAGTGGTTAACCAGTTCCTCTGGATGTCCAACAACAGGGGATAGAGACCGAAACTTTCCCCTGATAAGAACATAGGAAGAGCCCTGCTGGATCAGACCATTGAGGGTCCATCAAGACCAGCTTCCCGTCTCGCACAGTGGCCAACTAGGTTCATCTGGAGGGCCAACAACAGGGCATAGAGGCCAAGGTGTTGTCCTGATAAGAACATCAGAAGATCCCTGATGGATCAGGCCGGTGAGGGTCCATCCGGTCCAGCATCCTGTCTCACACAGGGGCCAACCAGTTTCTCCAGAGGAGCAGCAACAGGGCATAGAGGCCGAGGCCTTCATAAGAACATTAGAATACACTTCCTGGATTAGACCAGTGGTTCATCTGGTCCAGCATCTTGTCTCACACTGGCTAACCAGTCCCTATGGCCCAAGTCTGTCTTTTGCCTAACAGGCGAGGAAGAGTACAATATAGACATCCCTTCTGGTCTGAATAGGAGCCAATACACGGTATTAACTGTGTCCAGTTTTGGGCTCCACCATTTAAGAAGGATGTTGACAAGTTGGAGCGTGTCCAGAGGAGGGCGACCAGGATGGTCAAAGGTCTAGAATCCATGCCCTATGAGGAGAGACTTAAGGAGCTGGGTTTGTTTAGTCTGGACAAGAGAAGGTTGAGGGGAGACATGATAGCCATGTTTAAATATTTGAAGGGATGTCATGTTGATGAGGGAACTAGCTTGTTCTCTGTTGCTCCAGAGACTAGGACACGGAGTAATGGATTTAAACTAATAGAAAAGCGATTCCACCTAAACATTAGGAAGAACTTCCTGACGGTGAGGGCTGTTCGACGGTGGAATGTGCTGCCTTGGAGGGTGGTGGAGTCCCTGTCTTTGGAGGTCTTTAAGCAGAGGCTGGATGGCCACCTGTCGGGAGCGCTTTGATTGTGGGATCCTGCGTGGCAGGGGGTTGGACTGGATGGCCCTTGTGGTCTCTTCCAACCTTGTGAACCCTTAATCTGCCAAATGGCCAAGGCAGGAAATGGCAACGGCAATCCTAATTGTTCTGACCACCAAATAAACTCAATCTAGAGGTGTGTTTTTTTTAAAAGCAGAATCAGCAGTGTCCTTTGACCTCCTGTCGCCTAAGGGTATAAAGGTGTTTTCTTGGCAGACATGGCAAAACTCTTTCCATGGGCGTAAGCTGAGGCTGGCATCCCATGACTGACTCGTTCTAAACCCGTCACTGGCTTGGCACCAGCTTCTTTCTCTTTTGTGTCAGAAGAGTAGAGGAAAGGAAAAATAAGAAAGCATTGCTTCAGAAAGCCCACCCGCTTCCTCCCCCCCCAAAAAACACCCTCTCCCGAGGTAGCATGGCAAACGGCAGGGTTTGTTTAGCAACGGCGTTAAGGTATCCATCCTCTTAAGTGAGCGCCACGCTGCCCTCTCTCCAGATGGGGGGGATTAGGCCCATTTGTTCACTGCAGAAAGCAGCGGCTGAGTAAATAAAGCCAGAGGTATTAATTGTTCTGGAGCAAGAGGAGCTTCCCTGCTATGGGAAAAAGCAAGAAAGGAGCCAAACGAAGGAGAGCCCCCCCATAGGTCTAAAGTCAATTTGAAGGACTTGGTCCTAAATCAACGGCTGCCCTGTAAACATTCTCACGCTGAGTTGCCACTTAGCCTCATGCTTAGGTGAAGTGCGTATCGGTCTGTCTCTGTTCCCTCTGTATTGGCTCATGCGCCCTGCAGGGATGACTTTTTCAATATTCTTTTTAAAAACTCCCCCCAGCTCCGAGCGGCCACATGCCTTCGCCTTTCGTAGCGCCGATCACCTGGCCGATGCAGTGTTCCACCTCATCCTTCAAAAGGCAGGTTTGCCTTGGGTGCCGAGGATCCAATTACGATTAGGGCGGCAGAGACATCACATTTCGCGGGAGCGCTCCGAACTCACAAATCCTCTCTGGCAATATTATCTACTATTTTTTCCTTTGCGATTCTCCTCGCTCGCTTGGGAAACTTTTGTTCTCTGTGTCTTCTAGCCGGCCCCTTAGATGGCCCAACCAGGCTACAGGTCTGTGGGATCCTAAGCTGAACCTAGTGAGTGCTCAACAAGAACTATCAATTGGGGAGGGGCTGTGGCTCAGTGGTAGATCCTCTCCTTGGCATGCAGAAGGTCCCAGGTTTGATCCCCGGCATCTCCAGTTAAAGGGACTAGGCAAGTAGGTGATGGGAAAGACCTCTACCTGAGACCCTGGAGAGCTGCTGCCAGTCTGAGTAGACAATACTGACTTTGATGGACCGAGGGTCTGGTTCAGTATAAGGCAGCTTTGTGTGTTCATGGCTTTACTTATGTTCTGGGGAGGGGCCATGGCTCAGTGGCAGAGCATCTGCTTGGCATGCAGAAGGTCCCAGGTTCAATCCCCGGCATCTCCAGTTAAAGGGACTAGGCAAGTAGGTGATGTGAAGACCCCTGCCTGAGACCCCGGAGAGCCGCTGCCAGTCTGAGTAGACAATACTGACTTCGATGGACCAAAGGCCTGATTCAATATAAGGCAGCTTCATGTGTTCAAGGGCACATAACAATAACAAGCTGATAACAACAGGTGTACTCTGATCTAGATAACCCAGGCTAGCCTGATCTTGTCAGCTGAGCAGCGTCAGCCCTGGTCTGAACTTGGATGGGAAACCACCAGGAAGTCTAGGGTTGCTATGCAGAGGTAGGCAATGGTCAATCACCTCTGAATGTCTCTTGCCTTGAAAACCATATGGGGCCGCAATAGGTTGGCTACAACTTGGAGGCAAAAAAGAAGCACAAAGCACACTTTCCAGAGAAGAAGGGCCCAGACTCAGGGTCTTCAGCACCTGGGAGAGCTCCCAGAAAAGGTAGATGTTGCTCTAATAGTGCCCAGAGTGTAGCAAATTCTGAACAGTCATGTTAATCTATTGCAGTGGGAAGAAGCAAGAGTCTTGCGGCCCACTCCAGGACCTGGGAAGCTCCCAGAGAAGGCAGATGTTGCTCTAATAGTGTCTGGAGTTTACCAAATTCCAAATAGGCTTGTTAATCTATCACAGTGGGAACAAGCAGGAACCCTGTGGCCTGGAAAAGATCCCAGTGGAGGCAGATGTTGATCTGATGCTGCCTGGAGTTTAGCAAATGCCAAAGAGTAGCCATGCTAATCTATTGTAGTGGAAACAAGCAGGAGTCTGGTGGCACACAACAGGACCTGGGAGGGCGTCCAGGGGAGGACAGATGTTGATCAGGTAGTGCCCAGATTTTTCTTATTTTGAGCTCTTCCATTCTCACCACAAGATCTTATCACGTTCTGTATCCAAACTGTCCTTGTGCCATTTTGCTGCCAGTCATCAGGTTGTCCAACGTTGGTCTAGATGATACGACGGCATGATGATGTCACAGTTCAGGCTGGCTGGCTCTAAGGACTTAGATGAGATCCTAATGATTGGGTGCCATCTGCAGACGTTCTGGTCCACAGCTAGTTAGTAGTCTCGCAACTCCTGAAGCCAGCTGTGGTGTAGCGGTTAAAGTGTCAGACTAGGAACTGGGAGAACCAGGTTCAAATCGCCATTCTGCCATGGAAGCGCACTGGGTGAACTTAGGCCTCTCCCTCTCTCTCAGCCTTGCCTACCTCACAGGGTTGGTATTGTGAGAAGGGCTTGAAGGGCTGTCGTATACAGGATGGTGCCGAGTTGTTTTCTGCTTCCTCCGAAGGTTGGACCAGAACGAATGGGTTGAAATCAAATCAAAAGAGTTTCCGTCTAAACATTAGGAAGAACTTCCTGACGGTTACAGTGGTTCCTCAGTGGAACAGACTTCCTCGGAGGTGGTAAGCTCTCCTTCCCTGGAGGTTTTCAAGCAGAGGCTGGATGGTCATCTGTCGGTAATGCTGATCCTATGACCTTAGGCAGATCACGAGAGGGCATCTTGGCCATCTTCTGGGCATGGAGTAGGGGTTACTGGGGGTGTTTGGGGGAATTTCCTGCATTGTGCAGAGGGTTGGACTAGATGACCCTAGAGGTCCCTTCCAGCCCTATGATTCTATGATTCTAAGGAGAAGGAGGAAGAGAGGAAGGCTGTAATGCACTTTGGGTCCCCACTACGAAGAAAAACAAGGTATAAACATCAGAATAAATAAACACCCTATGTATACCCCCTTGTGTTACCTGATGGAAGAAAGGTGGGGTGTAATAAATGGAAGTTGGTTTTACACAGAGCAACTAAATAGTCCGGTGTTCTTGCCACAGAAAACACAGAGTGAAAAACAAGACTCGAGGGCCGTTTCAACACAGGCCAAATAAAAACGCAATCAGGGTAAACATCCATCAACGCTATCATCTCCACTGTCGTGCATCGCTCCCCCCCCCTAAAAAAAGAGAACTTGTAAGAAGATTTTTGTTTTGTTTGTATCTCGCTGCATTTTTTCGGAAGCTTTACCCCAATCCCTTGCTGATCTCACCATTAAAATGCGCCTTTCCCCCTTTATTTAAATTGATTCCCCCCCCCCGCTCTTCGTCTAAGCACATTATCTCCAGCCTTATCAGTTGCTAATTAAGGAGTTCTCATTTGCACATCCTTTCATGAGCTTTTATCTTAGGATTGTATCCCCCCCTAGCCTTGACTTTTTCCTGCCAGGAAATATTTTAATGCTACTTAATCTTCCTGCGAGAACCTCTTCCTTGCTCTCCAGCTTCTGCTTCCCTTCTCTGTTACAGCCCCCCTAAACTGCTCCAGCTGCCAGCGATCTGCCCTAGTAAAAAAAGAAAAGAGATTATCGGATGGGCCTTACACCAGAATCAAAAGACTCCCCTCCCTCCAGATCAGGGACCTGCTATCGATGGCTCAGATGCCAAAATGTGACCAAGTGTGGGGCCAAATAGGAGCCCTGTGGAACAGAAGAGTTGGTTTTTATACCCTGATTTTCTCTACCTTTAAGTAGTCTCAAACAGGCTTACAATCACCTTCCCCTCCTCTCCCCACCACAGACACCTTGTGAGGTAGGTGGGGCTGAGAGAGTTCAGAGAGAACTGTGACTGGTCCAAGGTCATCCTGCTGGCTTTATGTGCAGAAGTGGGGAAACCAACCTGGTTCTCCAGATTAGAGTTCGCTGCTCATGTGGAGGAGCGGGGAATCAAACTTGGTTCTCCAGATTAGAGTCTGCTACTCATGTGGAGGAGTGGGGAATCAAACCCGGTTTTCCAGATTTGAGTCCACCACTCTTAACACTACACCATGCTGGTAAGGTGCAGTACTGCAGTCAAAGCTCTGCTCACAACCACAGTTCGATCCCGACGACCTGAGTTCGATTTCAGGTAGCCGGCTCAAGGTTGATTCTTCCTTCCATTCTTTCATAGTCGGTAAAATGAGTCCCCCAGCTTGCTGGGGTTCAAGTGTTGATGACTGGGAAAAGCAATAGCAAATCACCCTGGAAACAGAGTCTGCCTAGTCAACGTCAGGATGTGATGTTACCCCATGGGCTTGATCAGGGGCTTGCAGAGGGGACTACCTTTACCTTTTTACAGGGCCAAATAGGGATCTGTGAGGATGAGAGGTACTTCCCTCCCTGGAGGACTGGATTCCTCCTGCTGCCACCCAGATGGCAAAAGAAAAGAAAAGACAATCATGCCAGGAAAAGTTGAAGGCAGCAGGAAAAGAGGAAGACCCAACATGAAATGGATTGACTTAAAAAGGAAGCCAGGGCCCTCAGTTTGCAAGACCTTAGCAAGGCTGTTAACAATAGGATGTTTTGTAGGACATTGATTCATGGGGTAGCCTTGAGTTGGAAGTGACTTGACGGAACTTACACACACACCTTGTCTAGGGTTGCCAGGTCCCTCTTCACCACTGATGAGAGGTTTTTGAGGCAGAGCCTGAGGAGGGCAGGGTTTAGGGAGGGGAGGGACTTCAATGCCATAGAGTCCAATTGCCAAAGCAGCCATTTTCTTCAGGTGATCAGGCTGGAGATCAGTTGTAATAGCAGGAGATCTCCAGCTATAACCTGGAGGTTGGCAACCCTAACCTTGTCTCTGTGGGTTGCATTTCTTCCTCCTATCATGACCCACTCGGGGTTGGCCCCACAGACTGTACATCCTAAGCTAGGGCACCTTGCAACACTCAGAATATTGAGAAGCACCCCTATTGTTCGCAGAGAAGATTTTGGCCTCTTCCAGCTCCTGGATTCAAAAACGCTCATCCTTTGCCCTCCTCTCGTGTAATGCCAAGCTCTGCCAGGATCCGGACAAGCAATGCAGAGCTCCCCCACCCCTGGTTAAAACTTTCCATTGAATCCCCAGCTCTGCGGCGCTGCACATGGCATCATGGATACACTGCTATCGCGGCGTGCCCAGCACTGGCTTATTGCTATTAATTAGGTTTTGGAAGAGAAAAGATCCTTTCCGCCTGGGCTGGGCGGACACGGCTAAGCCGGCCTGCAGAAGCTGGATAAACCTCATTAGAGAGAGTCTGCCATTCGGGCTGATAAGCGCACCACGCTTTTCGGAACGCGAGCAATTGAGGAAGGGAACGGGCCCATGAGAAAACGGGCTTTCCAAAGCAACCAGATCCCCACGCTGATGCCTACAGAGTCCTGGTCTACTGAAGGCAAATTTGCAAGGCTAAATTGGGATATAATAGCTTCTGTGCTTAATCTATACTGGGGGAAGGGGATGTCTATTCGACAT
The DNA here is from genome assembly GCF_029931775.1 of Euleptes europaea. NCBI lineage: Eukaryota > Metazoa > Chordata > Lepidosauria > Squamata > Sphaerodactylidae > Euleptes > Euleptes europaea. The sequence goes on from NC_079332.1 coordinate 13,794,826, forward strand.
GTCCCCTCCCCTGCACATATTGAACAAATCTCTAGTAAATGATTTGCTGATGAGTGGACAGCCTCGAGATCTTGACTGGGCTTTCTTTTTTAAATCATGTTTCTAGACCTCATGACTATTCACGGGAGGAAAAAAATATTGAAAATATACCAGCTACCTCTATGAAGGTTCAGAATCCAGATACTTTCATGCATTTCCAGTAGCTTCCAGATGGATATCCTATTCTGGATAGTGCACCTTGGAGATGTCATTGTGAGAAACAATGGCACCTGTCAGAATTTTCTCTGCTACTTGTTCTCTTACAGACTAGTAAGTGGATTAATAACAAGTTAAAAACTTTTTACAATGGAAAGGCCAGAATCCATAAGAAAGGCCATGCTGGATCAGACCAAGGTCCATCAGTTCCAGCAGTCTGTTCACACAGTGGCCAACCAGGTGCCTCTAGGATGGCCACAAAGAAGACGACTGCATCAGCATTGTCCTGTCTGTGTTCCACAGCACCCAATATAATAGGCATGCTCCTCTGATCCTGGAGAGAAAGGTATGCATCATGACTACTACCTGTTTTGACTAGTAGCCAAAATAGCCCTCTCCTCCATGAACATATCCACCCCTCTCTTCAAGCCTTCCAAGTTGGCAGCCATCCCCACATCCTAGGGCAGGGAGTTCCACAATTTAACTATGTGTCGTGTGAAAAAATACTTCCTTTTATCATAGAGACTTCACCAAATGGATAAGCTGTCAATTTGTGAAGAGTTCTACGTTTGGCTCCAGGCCCAGACGCTCTCACTTGCCCCATGAACACTCAGTGATGGACCTTGCCCTGGCCTTTGAAAGACACATACTTGACGTTATTTCTGAATAAAGTGGGAGATGTAAATAGATGCAGCATTCCATCCAGTTTCAAAAATAACCCCTTCCCATTGAGCACACAGATAGCCATTCAGAAAACCCTTTTTTGGGAAGGGAAGGAAAATAACACCGAAATGCATGAACGGTTTCCATTCATGATGACGCGAACTCGACGGCCTCTCTTAAGCTCATTTGCGGGAAAAAGGCCTGTCGAATTTCTCTGCTCATTTCCTTCATTCAAATTCAGGGGAAGAGAAGGTGGGGGGGGGATAAAATGGTTCAATTTTCTACAGCCTCTGACAGGTGGAAAAAAGAAGAAAGGCGATTTGGAAAATTCAAACAGATCCCCCATTGATGAGATTACAATCCACGGCACATCCTTATTCTCACCACCACCCCAGTCAATTTCCACATTGAGAGAAATGGCGTAGCGTTAGCTGTCAGTCGTGTCGAACTTGGACACTTGGCCGCAGCCGCCCTCAATTATTGATTTCTTTCATTTACCTCGCTTTTCCTCCCAGTGGGTCCCAAAGCAGTGTACATAATTCTCCTCGCCTCCGTTTTATCCTCACAACCACCCTGTGAGGTAGATCAGGCCACGAGGGTGTGACCGGCCCAAGGTCACCTGCCACGCTTCCGCGACCGAGCAAGGATTCGAACCTGGGCCACCCAGATCCTAATTTGATGCTCTAAATCAGGGGTGTTGAACTCAATTGTTGCGAGGGCCAGATATGACATAAACGTCATTCGTTTCGGCTGGGCCATGCCTCGCCAGCCCAGATTGGGACTGAGGGGGGTGGCTTCCTTGGCCAGATAAGAGCTCTAAAGGGGCCCCAGGCCTTATGTTTGACACCCCTACTCTAAATGCTACACCACACTGTCTCTAAAGCATGTTCCTTTTAGCTCCAGATTCTTTCTCATTCTGCATTGCCGAGTCTGGTTTCAATCCTGGAACTTTGCCAGCACCCCCCATCCGGCCACAACGCTATCCCTCGATTTTGCACCGTCTTCATGAGCGACAACCTCCGTGCAGAAATTCTCTCACTGGAAAGATTTTCCGGCGCTCTTCGGCAAAACCCAGGTGGCGAACTGAATTCCGGAGGCTGGGGGAGGGAATTGCAGCCTACCGTCCGCCGGAAAACACAGGCGCGCATCTCTTGTGATGATAACACATAGTTAAAAGACTAAATGAGTAATTTCTCGAGAACTCCCTGGATCTTCAAGTGCAAATGAACCGGTGCGTGATCTGCAATCGGAATGGGCCCTGCTCCGTCTTTCGGCGCAACAGCAATTAAGAAGTAATCAGTTTGGGAACGGAAACGGCGGGCCGTTGTTTGGCCCGGCTGGTATAGGCCCTTGATTGCTTTGGGACCCCGGAACAAATCGCTCTCGGATTCAGACGGCAGCTACGTCACACATTCAATCTCTCTGCAAATTGATTGGTGTAAATATCTCATAATGGGGTGGGGTGGGGGGGACAGGAAGGAATGATGATATCATGGAACGTTTCCAGATGCCGAATGGTTTCATTTATTTATTAGATTCCACCACCACCCTGGCGCTGCTCACCCGAAGGGTCTCGCGGCGACTTACCCCATTAAAACGGTATAAATGAGTTTAAAACAACATAAAAGCAGATAACAAATATGACATATTAACACTGAAATGTTAAAACTATTAAAATATGCGGCCAGCACCGTACCACTAGCACATAGAGTTGCCAAGTCCTTCTTCGCCACCAGCGGGAGGCTTTTCAGGAGGGAGGGGTTGGGGGAGGGGGGGGCTTCAATGCCAAAGAGTCCAATTGCCAAAGCGGCCATTTTCTCCAGGTGAACTGATCTCTGTCGGCTGGAGATCAGTTGTAATAGCCAGGGATCTCCAGCCACCACCTGGAAGTTGGTAACCCTACAGGGAACTGATCTCTGTAGTCTGGAGAGCAGCTGGACCCCCGGTTCCCACCGGCAGGCTGGCATCCCGACTACTCACAGGCAGACACCCAACACTCAGATCCCATCCCCATTATTATTGTTTTTTGCAAGTACCCCCCACCCCACCCTGGAACCTTTTTCTCTGCACATGGCAAGGGAATGCAGACTTTGCATTGAGCCAAGTTACAGGAGCATCAATCGATGCCTGATGTCAATTGCTCCTTCCCCTTAATGGCGTGGCACACCGATGCTTTACCGCCCCTTCTGGGTGGCTCGTCATTTTCAGCCCCAGGTTGCGCCTTAAACGCAAGCGACAAATTGCCGGCGTGATACAGCTCATGTCTCCTGGTAGTTCCAAAACCCCAGGCGGCCTCCCTGGAGAAATTATCCGACGTAACGTTGCTTTTTATTTTTTAACCAGGCTCCATTCCCCCTCCTTCCGCCCTCCCCTTCTCTGCATTTTTGAATGTGCGTGGGTACCAGCCAAATGTCCATCCTAACAATGAGGAGTGGGAGAAGCGGGGGGTGGGGGGTGGAACAAAGCTAGGGTTGCCAACCTCCAGGTATTGGAGCAACCCAATTATCCTTACAGCACTGAGCCTTCTTTTCTTGTGGTTAACCTCCAGGTATTGGCTGGTGATCTCCTGCTATTACAATTGATCTCCAGCCAATAGAGATCAGCTCCTCCGGAGAAAATGGTCGCTTTGGCACTTGGACTCTATGGCATTGAAGTCCCTCCCCTCCCCAAACCCCGCCCTCCTCAGGCTCCTCCCCAAAAACTTCCCACTGGTGGTGAACAGGGACCCTACAACGCTAGCCCAAGGTCACCCAGCAAGCTTCCATGACCGAATCGGGGATTCAAACCTGGGTCTCCCAGATCCTAGTCCGATATTCTAACCACTACACCACATCAGATCTTTTCCCCAAAAAACTTGCCTGTTCTCAGCTATGTTTGCTGCTTCTGGCCCTACTGATGGCTCTTTGGACACAAACTCTTGTCCCATGTTCAGCCAGGTTACCCAGCAAACCTTCCACTGCAGCGTGGGGGGATTCGAACCTGGATCTCCCAGATCCTAGTCTTATGCACTAACCACCACACCACACAGGCCCTATGCGGATGAATCAGGAGTGATTTAGCAGTCACCGTTGTCATCCTCCGAAATCTTATGCATCTCCTCCATGACAGGAACACTGAGGACTAGAAACCCGCCTTTCTGTCACACCATTTTAATTATGCCATTACAGGCTGACCTCTCCAAACAGCTCGGGCTTCCAGTCGGCCAAAAGCACCGCCGAGAAGCCTGAACCAAAGGAAAAAGTTATCAGGCAGGTCGGGCACATAGATCTGGGACTGCGAACTTGCGGCATTGCAAAAGAGGAGCATCTGGGACCGAAGAATATTAAAATCCTCCATCTTCCTCTTAGCCGATACCCAGAGCATCAAAGCAACGTTTGGGAAATGAAAATACTGCAATTCAGAGAACGCTTGGAGACAGAAAGGGGGGAAGGTTGAACATTAAATGGTTTTTGTGCGCCTCTCTGCCGTCCCCTCGGTCCTACCAGCGGGGCTCAAAGGAAGCACGAGAGAGGAGACATTTGCCCCTGTAAATTACCATGCAAGGTTTATCTTTTTTTTATTGGGGAATAGCATCTCCCTCCTGCGGGTTGTTTGACTGGTTTTCCTAAGAGCCGTTTGTAACTCTGCGATACCGGCAACTTCCTTCTTCGCCTCCCCCCCCTCCATGCCTTGATTCTCTTATAATGAACCTTTTGATTAAATAAAAATGACACCAGCCTATTTTTAATAAGCGGAAGATCTAGGCAGAGAGAGGGAGGAGGAGGTGGGGCAGAGAGCCGGGGAGAGAAATCAATCAAATATGATGTGCTCAGTTGAAACAGACCAGAGGAAAGGGATAGGGGTGGAAATCTCCAATGAGAAGGAAATCACCGATGGGATTTTGAAAGGCTCCCCCCCTCTTTTCCCACTGCCAATAAGCATATGGTGGCATGAGAGCGCTTTAATCTTGCCCGTCCGTTCCTTGTTCGAGGCGCCCACAGTGAGAGTCCAAAGTGCCGGGATTGATGCCCATCTTCGTAGAGTATAGACCGACCCTCTGAATTGAGCTTGGCTGCCAATCGGCTGAGGATGAGGAGGAATCTCAGAGGCTCGGGTGGGGTTGCCAGCCTCCAGGTACCAGCTGGAGATCTCGGTGAAAGAGAGGCGACGCCCAGACAGCGCAGTCTGCCAATCCAAAACAGAATAATCTGCTTGGTGACAGGATTTGAATCAGAGAGACTCAATGGGGCCGTCGAGATTCTCCTGTAATGGCAAGATATCGAGCAACAGACTTGACGAAGCTGATATGCGAAACAAGGATAAATCGCGAAACCGCGTATAGTTTGCTTTGTGTGGACAGAAGTGTTTTGGAAATTATAAGTTGATATTTAAAATTATGAATCACCTTTTTGGAAAATTATATAATGCATTATATTCAGGTGTATAGTGCCATTTTTTCTCTTTATGTATATATATATAGTGTGTGTGTGTGTGTGTGTGTGTGCGCACGCGCGTGTGTGCTTTGGGTACCACCCCCGTATTGATATTTTCCATTGAACCTCCAGGTACTAGCTGGAGATCTCCTGCTATTACAACTGATCTCCAGCCGATAGAGATCAGTTCACCCGGAGAAAATGGTCGCTTTGGTAATTGGACTCTATGGCATCAAAGCCCCTTCCTTCCCCAAACCCCGCCCTCCTCATGCTCCACCCCAAAAACCTCCTGCTGGTGGCAAAGAGAGACCTGGCAACCCTTGCCTCGGGCGGGAGTTGATTGTGGGTTTTGCATTGACTTGCGCATACTTAAGAACATAAGAAAGGCCATGCTGGATCAGACCAAGGCCCATCGAGTCCAGCAGTAGCACCTCTAGGAAGCCCACAAGCAAGGCGACTGCAGCAAGATTAGCCTACCTGGTTCCATGGCACCTGATATGATACGAACATAAGAAAAGCCCTGCTGGATCAGATCAAGGCCCATCAAGTCCAGCAGTCTGTTCACACAGGGGCTAACCTGGTGCCTCTAGGAAGCCCACGAGCAAGACGACTGCAGCAACATTATCCTGCCTGTGCTCCACAGCACCTAATATAATACAGGGTTAAGAACCTAAGAACATAAGAAAGGCCTTGCTGGATCAGACAAAGGCCCATCAAGTCCAGCAGTCTGTTCACACAGTGGCCAAGCAGGTGCCTCTGGGAAGCCCACAAACAAGACGACGGCAGCAGCATTGCCCTGCCTGTATTCCACAACACGTAATATCATAGGCATGCTCCTCTGATCCTGGAGAGAATAGGTATGCATCATGACTAGTATTCATTTTGGCTAGTAGCCATGGATAGCCCTGCCCTCCATGAACATGTCCACTCCCCTCTTCAAGCCTTCCAAGATGGTAGCCATCACAACATAAGAATGTAAGAAAGGCCCTGCTGGATCAGACCAAGGCCCATCAAGTCCAGCAGCCTGTTCACACAGTGGCCAACCAGGTGCCTCCAGGAAGCCCACAAACAAGGCAACTGCAGCAGCTTTATCCTGCCTGTCTTCCACAGCACCTAATATTCCCCATTGGAGAAGGCTGCCAAATGTTAAGTGCCATTGCATGTCAGCTGTCAAATGCCACTGGACCCTACACACGGTTGCGTGTCAGCTTATAAAGGCCACCTGGGCATCACACACAACTCAGTGGAAGAGAGCAAGAATCCATTAGCACCTTAAAGACTAACAAAACTCCTGGTAGGGTATGAACTTTCATCAATCACAGCTCAGAGACTTCTTCTCTACTGAAGGATAGATGGACTTCTCTACTTAAGGCTAGAGTAACTCACATTCGAGCTGTATCTGAAGAAGTGAGCTGTGACTCACAAAAGCTTGTACCCTGCCAGAAACGTTGTTAGCCTTCAAGGTGCTACTGGACTCTTGCTCTTTTCTACTGCTACGGATCGACTGACACGGCTACCCATAGCGATCTAACACACGGCTCAGATCTCTTCAGACGGCAAACGCAGATATCAGATCTTCCAAGAGGATATTTAGCGTGCGCGTCAAAGTTTTGGAGGACAAGAGGTCCAAGACAATCTGGAGAATTTACGATATCAAAACGCACAAGGAGGAATTTGGGGGAGCGAGCCGCTCTGGTGAAGGCTCCCCCGCTTGCAGTACTGACTTCAGAGTTGATGTATTGCTCCCCCACAAAAAAAGGCTATAAACCCGTATTAAGAATCACCACTCTGTATTCATTCACTCGCCTGGCAGAGAACGGCCATCTGTTTGGCAGGACCCACCTGCCAACGCGGTTTTGTCTCCCTGGAGGTCACCTGCCAAAGAGACCTTTCCTGGGACCCTTCATCCGAAGTCTCTTGGCACTTCGTGGAAGTCCCGTGGAAAGGGGCTGGTTTCCCTACGGGCAAAATGCCAGGGCCCTTTGGTTTCTCCGAGGACATGCGCCTCGCGGAGCGTTACGCACCGTGCCCTTCGGATGGGCCGACAGCGCTCTTTCCCCAGTGACTCCCAGCCGAGATCTTGCGCACACCGTTCCACCGAGAGCCACTTTTTCTCAGGGGGACTCCCTTTCACCCGTCTCTCTCCGATATCTAGAAACGTGGCATGGGGGGGGGGGGAAGTCGAGCGTGTCTGCTGGTATCTAACATGACTCAATATAGGTTGGCTATATTATGCAAACGTAAAGCATGTATATTATGCGATAAAGGGTCGTATAAAAAGTAGTACGTACAATATTTTAAAAATTAGAACAGAGTATCATAGGGTAGATTATAAGATGAAAGCAAAATTCCCCCGCACTGAAATTCTGTACGTTCACCCAACTACAGCTTGTTTTAGTATATTGTAGTTTTTTTAAAAAAATAAGTTTTTATTGTTTTCTCATTTCAGACATCCTAAATCACTATTTCATTTGAAAAATCAACAATGTAAAAGAAAATCTAACATAGTTTCTATTTCAAAAAATAGAGAAAGTGACTTCCCCTACACTCTCTTCTGTCCAAAATTAAATCGTATATACTTTTGCTAACAGTATAATCCCCCTCTATTATTATACTTATCTTATTTATCTAGTTAATATTCATGTAATTATCTTAATATAATCATTGTGCAAAGTAAATATAAAGGATTAAATCAAAGAGTATCCTTTAAATTGACCCATCAAAAAATAGTTTTCACAGTAAATTCTCCACACCTCCCACTCCCCCAAAAATTGTACATTATCAGTCTGATTAATATAAGCAGTAAGTTTAGCCATCTAGTATATTGTAGTTTTAACATTTGTATTGTGTTGCTTTTGTTTTGTTGTAACGTACTGCATGTTTGGTTCGTGGCTCATTTCCTTATTATTAAAGTCCGTGACCAGTAGGTATATAAAGGAAACATTAATTACAGAAGGAATAAAATTTATATGCAAATGATCTTGATAAACACAAGATAGTCCTAATAGATACCAAGTAAAACTACACATATCTGTCCGCAATTTAACACTTTGACATTCTCCTGGGCAAATGATAGAGATGAAGCCCTTTCAGGAACTAAAATCTCTGCCACTCTTCAGGATTAAAGGCCCTTCTCAATTCCTCTGGGATTACGGACTTGGGTGCAAAACAGGGGGGGAAAGCATTTTGTTTGGTGGTTCTTATCTGACAGAAGATATTCAAGTCTGATTTTGTTAGATCTTCCAGGAACCCTTTCCCGCAACGGTCCGATAGTTTCACTATGAATTTTATTGTGTAAGGTACACTCAAATAGCGGGTGCTCGATCGATTCTATTTCTTTTTGTGGGCTGACACACAGTCTCCATTCATAAGGGATTTTCTTGCATCTTCCCTCCATATGTGTTTGCATTTTAATGGTTAGAAAATAAAAATAAAATATTTATTAGAAAAATGAGAAGAGCACGGTTGGAAAGGGCCCCCTATCTAGCTTTGCAGACAGGAAGGAGGTTGATTCCTTTGAAACGTGGCTCTGGAAGAGTTGTATGGGTACGGTGGACTTAGGGTTGCCCGGTCCCCCCTGGGCACTGGCAGGGGATGGGGGATTAGGTTGTCAGCTCCAGGTTGGGAAATAACTGGAGGTTTGGGGGCTGGAGCCTGAGGAGGGGAAGGACTTAAGTGGGATTTATTGCCATAGAGGTCCCCTTCCAAACTGGCCATTTTCTCCTGGGGAACTGATCTCTATCGTCTGGAGATCGGTTGTAATCCTAGGAGATCTCCAGTCACCACCTGGAGGTTGGCAACCCTAGGTGGAGATCATGAGCTTCAGATGATAGAAGTAAGGTTACTGTACTCCAGGTACTAGCTGGAGATCTCCTGCTGTTACAACTGATCTCCAGCCAATAGAGATTGGTTCCGCTGGGGGAAATGGCCGCGTTGGCAATTGGACTCTACGGCATTGCAGTCCCTCCCCTCCCCACACCCCACTCTCCTCAGGCCCCGCCCCAAAAATCTCCAGGTATTTCCCAACCCAGAGCTGGCAACCCTAGATAGAAGAGCTCCATTTGTGGTGGCCATTTTCACCTATGCAAGCTATCATATGATGTCGCAGCTCCCTAGTGATGAACGCTCATCTGCAAACGGAGGTTTGCTATGACAAAAAACACAAGAATGCCCAGCTTTAACCGAGCGCCGATGTTGGCAGGGTCGCAGAAGCCAGCAAAGCTCAGTCTGTGAAGGCAGAGATTAGGGTTGCCAGGTCCCGGCGGGAGGTTTTGGGGGCGGAGCCTGAGGAAGGCGGGGTTTGGGGAGGGGAGGGACTTCAATGCCACAGAGTCCAATGGCCAAAGCAGCCATTTTCTCCAGGTGAATTGATCTCTGTCGGCTGGAGATCGGTTGTAATAGCCGATCTCCAGCCACCACCTGGAGGTTGGCAACCCTAGCAGAGATGAAAATCCAAAAGACACCTCTTGGAAAAGGACGCTGATCCCCAGCGCCCTCTGATGCATTGTCGGGCGGGGAAAGCATATTTCACGGCGCGCAACCGTGACAGTGTTTGTGGAGAGAGGCCAAACTCGAGGGACCATTTCTCACGCCTTGAAAGTTAATGACTGATCCTCGGCACAGGTTTACAATTTAATTGAAAAATGGCGGGCGGGAGCAGGTAGGATGATGAATGCCGCCATTAATCACCGGGACCGGGGCACCGGCGGCACCACCCAGGGCTGTGGATAATAGTCCTCAGCCGTGTCATTGAGAGACCGTCCAATAAATCCAGAAGCTGGGGGACTTGTTTAGAAGGAAGGAAGAAAGGAAGAAAGGAAGAAAGAAAACAAAAGAGATAGAGACGGAGAGAAAGAGAGAGAGAAAGGAAGGAAGGAAAAGACTGAGAGAAAGGAAGGAAGGAACGAAAAGAGAGGAAGGAAGGAAGGAAGGAAGGAAGGAAGGAAGGAAGAAAGGAAGAAAGGAAGAAAGGAAGAAAGGAAGAAAGGAAGAAAGGAAGAAACAAAAGAGATAGAGACGGAGAGAAAGAGAGAGAGAAAGGAAGGAAGGAAAAGAGAGAGAAAGGAAGGAAGGAACGAAAAGAGAGGAAGGAAGGAAGGAAGGAAGGAAGGAAGGAAGGAAGGAAGGAAGGAAGGAAGGAAGGAAGGAAGGAAGGAAGGAAGGAAGGAAGGAAGGAAGGAAGGAAGGAAGGAGAAAGAGAAAGACAGAGAGAAAGGAAGGAAGGAAGGAAGGAAGAAAACAAAAGAGATAGAGACAGAGAGAAAGACAGAGAGAAAGGAAAGAAAAAAGGAAAAGAAAGGAAAGAAGGAAGGAAGGAAGGAAAAGAGAAAGGAAAGAAGGAAGGAAGGAGAAAGAGAAAGACAGAGAGAAAGGAAGGAAGGAAGGAAGGAAGAGAAAGAGAGAGGAAGGAAGGAAGGAAGGAATAATAAAGCGAGACAGAGAGAAAGAAACAGAAAGACAGACAGACAGAAAGACAGAAAGACAGAAAGAAAGGACAGGAGGGAGGGAGGGATGGAGTCTTAAGAATTTTAAAGCAGACCAGATGCACAGCTTCTTACAAACTACTATACTACAGATCTTTATGAAAATTGAATATAGAAAGACCATGTATCCATATGAGGAACTTATTAATCTTCATTGAAGTGAATACATACACTTATGGTGAAATATGTGGGACTGAAGAAGACTCCGAAACGATCATATCCCAGCATTCCATCTTGTTCTTCAGTAATATGAACATCCATTGAACATCTACCTGCATTTAGGATACGAAAAATATATACCTAGATTGCTGTATATGCTTATGGCAATTTATGTACATAGCAGTTCACCGATGTGATTTGTCACTTCTGTATATAGCACTTTGCTGTTATTTTTTGTTTGGTTTTCCAATACAAACTGTTTTTGCAGTTCCTGGAGGTTGGCAACCCTACCGAAGTCATGAGTCAGCCTGCTGAGGCTTCCTCGGACAAAGAGGACCTCGAAGCAGAGGAAGGCCATGCAACAGAGCAGCTCAGCAGGCTGAGCAGACACAAGCAGAAGGGGCCTCCCCGTGACTACAGCCGCCCAGCGCAGGGGACCTACCTGTGCCAGAAGCTCAGCCTGAAGCGGTGCCACCAGAAAGCCTCCCAGAGCTGCTGGAGCAGAGGCGCAAAGGACTCAAGGCCCAGCTACATGACCAGAGAAGAAATGCCAGACTGCAAGCTCAGCAAAGGACACTCCCAGATGATTGTATTGAGGCTAACGAGCTTCACCAAGCAGAGAATGCTGAGTCAGGGTAAAGCTCAGCAGGCTGATTCACTGTGGGAGCAACTTGCTGCCACCACTCTGTGTTGACTAGGGTTGCCAACCTCTAGGTACTGCAAAACAGTTCATAGTGCAATACAAGTTGGCTAAGCAAAAAATAATCAACACTAGGCTCAGTTCTACACATATATTCTAAGTGAGAAGTCAATACAATACTGGTAAACCATACATAGGGTTTTTAGCTATAATTTTAATAAAAATATTGTATAATTCTGTGAACTTATAATTTTAAAACATTACTTTTCTCAAAAGTTATTTAATTTACTGGAAGTTTGAATTATTATATTGATTTTTATTGGTCTTGGACTGTATTAAATAAATTTATTTCTATTTATTTGTGTTGACTGTGAGCTCTGGCTGTGTGACACTGGACCGGACCCTGACCCCTCATTTGGATTTTGCTTTTGGTACTTCTGCTTGAAGCCTGAATCAAGAGAAAACCTGGTATTTGCTTGGACTGCTCCTGTCCACGCCTCACCCCTCGGGCCCTCAGACCAAGTCCCATGAGGAAAGGTTGAAGGAGCTGGGTATGTTTAGCCTGAAGACGAGAAGACTGAGGGGTGATATGATAATCATCTTCAAATACTTGAAGGGCTGTCGTATAGAGGAGGGTGCCAAGTTGTTTTCGGTTGCCCCAGAAGGTCGGACCAGAACCAACGGGTTGAAATTAAATCAAAAGAGTTTCCGTCTAGACATTAGGAAGAACTTTCCAACAGTTACTCAGTGGAACAGGCTTCCTCAGGAGATGGTGAGTTCTCCTTCCCTGGAGGTTTTGAAGCAGAGGCTAGATGGCCATCTGTCAGCAAGGCTGATTCTATGACCTTAGGCACATCCTGAGAGGGAGGGCATCTTGGCCATCTTCTGGGTGTGGAGTAGGGGGTCAATGGGGGTGTGGGGAGAGGTAGTTGTGAATTTCCTGCATTGTGCGGGGGGTTGGACTAGATGACCCCAGTGGTACCTTCCAACCCTATGATTCTATGAGACCTGCTGCTATAAAGGACAGCTGACCTGAATGGTCCGATTCAGTATAAGGCAGCTTCATGCGTGTGCATTCAGATAGTACAGGGAGACCCAGTAGCTGATCCAGAAGGGGGCTGCTAGATCAAGCTCCCCGATTTCTGATCGGAACCCCGTTTGGGGCTGGAGACAGACCCCTTCCACTTCACAAGCACCAAATGGGCAACGCAGAATGGCCATGTTATAAAACCAGAGGAGCTTCGGAGACAGGAGGGTGATGAGCCGGGGGTTTGTGCGCACGACAGAGAGATCATGGTGGAATCCACGTCGGGCTAATTAAAGCATCTCATCGAACTCTCAAAGAGACCTCTTGTCTCTGTGGCGACACCGAGCGAATCCAGGCATGAATAAATAACAAAAGCCCAATTGAGTTAACCTCTGGCGGATTGGCACAGCTAAGCAAATTAGCTTAACCTCCGGAGGCGATCGCGAAAGGCTGGACGGGTTGCGGGAGGAGAGTTAATTCAGCAGGCCCGGCGCAAACCTCGTTTTGGGGGCGCAAGCGTTTCAGTTCATTCATAGAGCGAGGAATCGGATTTTCAAGGAAGGGAGAGACTGAGAGCTGAGAGGACCAACGAGAACAGAGATTCTGTCACATACATGAACCCGTGAAGTCGCCTTATGTTGAATCAGACCAATGATCCATCAAGGTCAGTATTGTCTGCTCAGACCGGCAGCAGCTCTCCAGGGTCTCAGGCAGAGGTCTTCTACCCCATCTGATCCTTCCAGCTCAAGATGCCAGGGATTGAAGCAGGGACCTTCTGCATGCCAAGCAGATGATGTACCTCTGAGCTACGGTGCTTGTCCTTGTATCTTTCTCTATTCTTTTTCACCCACTGGAGATGTTTGCCGGATCATTGGAAATCAGAAGTGGAAACACAGCCTGGATTACCATCTCCTTCCAATACCAGGTTTTCTCCTTGTTAGTAAGAAAGATCACATGTGCAAAAGCAATTTTGCATATGGTTTCTTTTTGGCCTCTTCCGTCAGTCTCTCTCTCCCCCACCCCTCTCTTTTTCCTCTGTCATCCAACCAGCTCTGAACAGTCTAGCTATGGCTTCCACTGTTCCCACACAGGGGGTTACCGCCTTCTTAGGCCCAATTTCCCAGGTCCTCCTCCTTCTACTGCAGATCTTTCCAAAATAGTTCAACTTCTGCAACCACACAAACATGGCAAGCGCGGGGGGGGGGGGGAATTGCAATGGGATGTCTGTGGCTTGGTGGTAGAGCACCAGAGTTGCATCCAGAAGGTCCCAGATTCCATCCCTGGCAATGGGGAATGTGAAAGACCTGAGACCTGTTGCCAAGCAGAATAGACCAGGGGTCACCAACATGCCCAAATGTTTTTAGAAAGTGGGCTGGGCCAGGCGGGGCTTTTGCCCAACAAGGCTTCTGATTGGCCATGGGGGTTTTGACTGGCTGGGCAGATTTTTAAAAATCCTCACAGCGTGATGGACGGCAAGCAGCACCAGCCAGTTTGTGGCTGGCTTCCCCTCCTGCAGCAGCCATTTTGTGGCTGTGCTCAACCATGTTGGCATCCCAAAAGGGCCTGCAGGCTCAAAAGGGTTGGGGACCCCTGGAGTAGACAATGCTGGCCTTATTTGATGTCGTTGAAAAATTCGACAGGGCGACAACCTTCCACAGTTGGGTTGCCTGGAGATTTATGGTGCCCTTGTAGTAAACTGCGTCATCAAAGCAGTCCACCTTCAGCACTCATGAATGGGGGAGCAGAAGCAAGCACACTGTCATGGTGCAGGCAAGGAGCGAGGGCTGGAAGCTGGAAGGGTAGTCTGGGGAACAGTCCAAGGTCATTCACAGCTCAGGCAGAGTCCAAGATCTCAGTACTGGCAAGGGAAGTCGGAGGCGTTAGTCAAAGTCAGTCCAAGAAGTCAGGATACCAGGAATCCAAAGGATAACAGGGAAACAAGGCCGGTACACAAGGAGGTTGGTGACAAGTTGCTTGCACAACAGCCAAGCCGAACGGATGGCTTAAATCCCTTCTCCTGCTGCTGAGTTCACAGGTGGTGCTTCAGCCCTGCTCTTCCTCATCACTGCTCCTGAGGAGGTTCCTCTGTAAAGCCTTCAGTCTAGCACTCGGCCGGCTCTGCCGCATTGCCAGATGGACCTGTCTTCTTCTCTGCTCCAGTGGTCTTGGCGAGGCCTCTGGAGACACTGCATGTTGCAAGGTGTCAGGTCCAACTGGAGTCCTTGAACTGGCAGGCTGCAGGGCATGGCGAGTCATCACCTGACTTTGGCTGGTCCTCTATTCTGGCAGGCTGTAGGCCCTGCGGTTGTTCCTATGGGACTTCTGCCTGAGGACGTCCCTCTGTTCTGGCGTCTATTTCCCCTTCGTCAGAGGAGGTCTCTGCAGGCTGACTCATGACGCACACAGATAGGAAATGTTGGCCGTGGAAACAACAGTACCCAGTTGGGTTGCCAACCTCCAGGGCGCAAAATACAAAAAAGTCAAGGCAGTGTTATGCAACAATTTATAACAAGTTTTCACAAAGTTCCAGCTAAGTAATATTGCACACATTTATAAACTTTTGACAATATTCATATAGCATATAGCTACATAGAAAATAAATTCGTACACATATGCAGTGTGCTGAATAGTTCCAAACTGAGTATATTCCACATATTCACCAACTCTTTGACAATATTCATATACCATATAGCTACATAAAGAGTGAGTTCATACACATGTTCAGTGCGAATATATAATAGCGTATAATCCACAGAAGCCGAATTCAATGAGTTTCCGGTAAAAGCCTCATTCCGCGTTTGCTTTTTCAAGCACGGTGATTCTATGGTATTTTAACAATGGAACCTTTGTTCTGTAAAATTATTAATTTATAATTTCACTAGCATGCCTTGACTTTTTTGTATTTTGAGCCGAACAGCATGCTTATGCCAAAACCTCCAGGGAGCGGCAGATCTCCTGCTATTACAACTGATCTCCAGCCGGTAGAGTTCAGTTTGCCTGGAGAAAATGGCCGCTTTGGCAATTGGACTCTATGGCATTGAAGTCCCTCCCTCCCCAAACCCTGCCCTCCTTAGGCTCTGCCCCAAAAACCTCCTGCCAGCGTGGGGTATTGGTTAAGACCAGTGGTTTGGAGCAGTGGACTCTGATCTGGAGAACGGGGCTTGATTCCCCTCTCTTCCACATGAGCTGCGGAGGCTAATCTGGTGAACTGGATTCGTTTCCCCACTCCTCCAACTGGGTGACCTTCGGCCAGTCACAGCTCTCTCAGCCCCACCCACCTCACAGGGTGTCTGTTGTGGGGAGGGGAAGGGAAGGTGATTGTAAGCTGGTTTGATTCTTCCTTAAGTGGTAGAGAAAGTCGGCATTTAAAAAACAACTCTTCTTCTTCTTGCGAAGAGGGATTGGACAACCCTAGAACCCTGTAGGGTAGCCATTCCCCTGCCTGGGGCGGGGGATTCCCTGCTCCGAGCCCCCTACCCCTGGCACCATTTAGCTGGCCGAAGGGGGATTTACTAGCTGCAAAAGGAGTCCGGCGTCACCATATTGACGTCACTTCTGGAAGAGAAGCCATCATGTTGAGGACGAGCATGGGGATGCTCTGGTATTTGGGCAAAACCCTATGGTAAAAACGGTTTCTTTCACGTCCCCGCAATCGTCGGTGACGCGACACCGCTTCCGGAAGTGACGCTGACGTGTTGACACCGGGCTCCCTTTGCAACTAGCAAGTCTCCCACCCACCCGCCGGTTTCCAGGGGGTGCCAGGCAACCCTAGTATCCGTGCCTCTCCATTTCAAATTTGTCTTCCTCGCCCGCACTGCTGTAGGTCCCCTTCTAAATTCACTCTGCCAAGCAAAACTGGTTACACCCCCTCCAGCATATGGGCGTGACTCACATTCCAGATGTTCGGAATTGCCCATTTGTGTTCATTATCCCCCATTGCATAGCCCTGCATAACTAAACAGCGTGACTCAACGGCAGCAGGAAGTCGCTTTCGGGTTTCCTGAATGCAAAATATGGATTTATTTTTTTGTTATCGAAGTCTGTCGACGTTCACATCTCCCGCTGGTTTCGACTGGCTGGCGCAGTTTGTACGACGACTTTGCCAGCCAAGGCAGGGCCTTTCGCCCTCGAAAACGGTCGGGGTCCGTGCGATGTGGGCGAATCCTCCTCCCGGCAGGGAAAGAATGTGCCGGCGCAGTGCGCTTCCCCCCCACGCACTCCCTTCGGCAATCCCGCCCTTCTCTGCCCTGCATTCATCACCTCGGGCTATCTCAGTTTGAGTGGAAATCTTTTGCAAGTCCTCTGGGGTGCTTTGGTGGGAGAAAAAACCAGGGTGGAGTGAAAAATATATGGGAAAACGAGCACAGGACGCCGGGTTGCTGAAACCACCCTGGGGCCATGAAACCGTGCGGGGGGGAAAGATGGATGATATTTTTTTAATGGCTTTCTCCTTCTCAAGCGCACTTCTGGAATCAGAAATGCACAAGTTTCTTGGGTCCCGCAAGTCCGGAGAACTGTTTTCTGTCAGTGTGGGCCTGAGCTGTGGATTTAGATAGCAGCAGATTGGGCACCGCTGGCAGTGAGAACGTACGGTTTCGTGTCAATAATGAGGATGGGCATGTGTACTACTGCTATTCTGCTGGAGTACCGGGAAAAGGGGCCCGCCAGTCAGCTGATAGGAATGACAGTTTTTTGTTTAAACAAAACATCAGGTTTAAGAACATTAGAAAAGCCCTGCTGGATCAGACGGAGGCCCATCAAGTCCAGCTGTCTGTTCACACAGTGGCCAACCAGGTGCCTCCAGGAAGCCCACGAACAAGACAACTGCGGCAGCATTTATCCTTCCTGTGATCCACAGCACCTAATGTAATAGGCCTGCTCCCCTGATACTAGAGAGAATAGGTATGCAGCATGACTAGTATCCATTTTGACTAGTAGCCATGGATAGCCCTCTCCTCCATGAATATGTCTTCCCTCTGAAAGCCTCCCAAATTGGCAGCCATCACCACATCCTGGGGCAGGGAGTTCCACGATTTAACTCTGTGTTGTGTGAAGAAAGACTTCCTTTTATCTGCTTTGAATCTCTCACCCTCCAGCTTCAGCAGACTTTCTGGTATCATGGGGAAAGGAGAAAAGCTTCTCCCTGTCCACTCTCTCCATACCATGCATAATTGTATAGACCTCTGTCACGTCTCCCCAAAACCGCCTTCTTTCCAAGCTAAACAGCCCTACGTTTCTAGCTCTTGTGGTTGAGGATATACTCTGAGAAATATGTGGGACAACAGATTGGCATTTGTGTCCAAACTTGCCGGGGGGGAAGGGGGGAAGAGGAACTGGAAAAGAAATACTGTGACATGCACAACAGGGCTAAGGATATACACACACACAAAGCAGACTTATTGTGAATCAGACCATTAGTCCATCAAGGTCTGTATTGTCTATTCATCCTGGTAGTCACTTTCCAGGGTCTCCTGCAGAGATCTTTCACATCACGTTTGACAAGGCACCTGGTTGGCCACCGTGTGAACAGACTGCTGGACTTGATGGACCTTGGTCCGATCCAGCAGGGCCTTTCTGATGTTCTGATGTTTTTATCACCTGCTACCAGATCCTTTCAGCTGGTGATGCTGGGGATTGGACCCGGGACCTTCCGCATGCCAAGCAGATGCTCTACCACTGAGCCACAGCCCCTCCCTAAATGAAGCTGCCTCATATTGAATCAGACTCTTGGTCCATCAGGGTCACTGTTGTCTACTCAGACTGGCAGTGGCTCTTCTGCAGGGGTCTTTCACATCACCTGCTACCAGGTCCTTTTAACTGGAGATGCCGGGGATTGAACCTGGGACCTTCCGCATGCCGAGCAGATGCTCTCCCACTGAGCCTCGGCCCCTCCCTTTGTTCCTCTCATTATCAGATAACTTGGCAGTAAAACACGTTTGACGAGCAAGCACGCCATGTTCAACAGTCACAATCGCCCGAGAGCTGAATGTCCAATCTGTTCTCCGGTCTGCTATGAAAGGCTGTCAAACAGCTTAGGCGCTGCGCAGCAGCTATCGTGGTGGAGCTTTGTTTCCTTGCAGTGGTGGATTTTAGTGTCTTTGCTGTGCGGGTGGTTTTGCATTTGTGCAATCGGCGAGAGGATTCTACCCAGGGTGGTGGAGGGTCAGCTCTGGTAATTAAATGATGTCAAGGGAGAGCAACATAACTGCTTGAATGTGAGTCCATCCAACCTTAAGCGGAGAAGAGTGAATTCAGAAACCCAATGGCAATAACTTGTAAATGTCAATAGCAGGTAAATGACATTAGCAGGCATGATGGGATCAGGTGTGATATGCAGAGGGGTAGGCGTGGAGAAATCAGAACTGGTACTGAGACAGGAATCCCAGGTCCCTATTCAATCCAGGAGAATGCACTGTCTTGAGCTTCATTATTCGTTGTAATTCTGACTCTCAAAAGCTCGTACCCCCAAAATCTTGTTGGTCTCTAAGGCGCTACTGGATTCAAATCTAGCTGTTGTACTGCACAGTGGCACGGCTACCCTTCTAGAACTATCTTCTTATTTGACTGATTGACTTGCTCAGTATTTTGATATCTTGCTGCGTATTTAGTTATACGATTGGCCACCGAGCAACATGCAGTGACAACAGCTCGGGGAGGGGAACTTGGATAGTGTGAAAATGCGTACGGGTGAAATGCTACCAATCACACCATACTGAATACACAGCAAATAAACTGACAAACAGGTTCAAACAGCCAGCAGCTGAACCACTGAACAAAAATTCGTCTCCCTGTTCGTGGCCGGTTAACAGACAGTTAGCCGAATTGGCATATGTCCAAACATTCCTAGTTAAAAGGGATTGCAAGACAAAACCAGTCAGGAAGGTAGAAAACTTGTAGGGGGATTGGAGTTGTCCTGTGCCTGGCATACAGCGCCACATCTTCTCACAAAAATACCCTTCTAGGGGTTGGAGGTGTTTGGTAACGGGGGGGATTAAAGCCTTAGGATCATAGAGTGGTGGATCTCTGTAGGGTAATTTATCATATGGTGATGACCTGCTTTCCTGGGGGGAAAGCTGAAGACCTGGACTGGATCCAATGATCTATTGATGAGAGGCACCAGTCGCCCATACGGCCTGCCTTCTTGGGGGTCCGCAACTAACCCTCCGCTTGGGACCAGAGCCAGAACAGGAGCTTGAGTGCCCACTAGGGACTGGCACCTTATATCTTTCCTGTTGTACCCCCAGGTCGGTTAGCTGGCACCTATCTCCAACTCACCTAGAGCACTATCTCTTCAGATCATCTTTCACCTCCGCTCTGCGCCAAAGGCTGCAGCTCGCAGGACAGGGCTCTCGAGGGGAAGGCAGGCCCATGAATCACGCTAAAAAATAACTCGATTTCCACCACAGACAAAACAAACATTGAAAACGATCGAGCGCGGCACAGAGAAGTAATAACCTGTAAACTAATAAACTGACCAGACACTTTGATAGCACAGTTCTCCCACAAGCGCCAACTGTTAATGGCCGTTCTGAACCGCGAAGCTTATAGTTTTGTACAGAAGGAGGGGGGGGAAATATTTCCACGCCACAGCCGATCTCGGGGGCGTGCTCAGCTTGCTCCGAGTATCACTCCTCGCAAAATACAGGCGGTATCGATCACCGAAAACGACCTTCGCCTCGCCCCCGAGCTCATCCACGGCTCTTGAAAAACAGCGCCGGAAATGTCGGAGTACATTTATATATATATATAAAAAAGCACTGCACCAAAGAACTGGAGGGGGCGGGTGGGAATCATGTACGCCTAAATAAATAATGAAGGAAATCTAAAAAACCGTCACGACTGCAGGCAATTCTCGTTCCCGGCACACCGATCGCAACAGAGCGCCGAAAATCTCTAGGGCCGTGTCATTCTTTACTGTTGGAGATCTTCAAGCCTGAGTTTGAGGGCAGACGCAAATGCCACTTGAACGGTTTTTGTGCTTGCCTGCTCGACAGCTGGGTTTATCAATCTGCAGGCGAGCATCGGGCACTCACTGGATTTTTTTACAACATGGGCCCTCCTGTGCACAAAAGGCTGCAACTGATCAACTCTGTCCCTTTTTTACAAGCACGTGAAAGGGGTTGTAACCCCAAGTCCTTAGCCGTGCCCCCCAAAAGTCGGAAGGTTAGCAATGACAGAAACAGAACCGGCTGTCCTTCCGGTCAAGGATAAATTAAAGGCTCTGCTATTCTGTTCTTCAGTTCACAAGGGTATTTATTGATGGGCTCTGCCATTATCTGTGCCAAGGGAAGGAATCCTTTTGAAGGGCTGCAAGAAGCAGGAGCAGAGAGGAGGGATCCTCAATGGCCACAGGGGCAGAAGGACAGACAAAAAGGCATCCATTACTGCTTAGGGAACGCTGCCTTTGAACAAAGTCAACTTTTCCCGTGGAACTCTGCTGCTTTCTAGAGGTAGACTTAACTAACTGCAGCACAAGGTTGCTTCCGCCGTCAACTTCCTCCTTTCAACAGCAAACTAGACTCGAATCTTAGGGAAGAGGGAAGAGCATCTTAGGGAAGAGCATCTCCCTTTTAATCCATTCTCCTTCAGGGTTGGCACATAACCAGATCCTCAGCTTCCGTCCCTTGATGGGAACATTGCAACAAAATAAAAGGGTCATCTAGATCTAACCCAACATCCTGTTGCCCACAGCGGGCCTACCAGATTGCACAGAAAGCCTACGAGCAGGACGTAGAGGCCAAAGCCTCTGCCCGAAACCGTCCCCCAGCAACTGGTATTCATAGGTACACTACCTCTGAGGGTGGAGGTTCCATTGAACCATCCTGGCTTATAACCATCGATGGACCCAACCCCCATGAATCTGGGGTCCTGACATTAGGCACCATGATAAATCCCCCAATATCTTGTCTCAGGATGCTGAGGAATGCTTCCACTGTTCCATTACAGCCTGACAACATCCGCGGCGGGGGGCCAGAGGGACTCCAGCACCTCCTCTTCTGGCTGCGCACCTTCCCTCACCCCTCCGGTGACCCTCCGTGCCCCTTTCCCATTTCAGCTGCCCTTTCAGACCTCAACATTCCCCTTTTTTCCCTTTACAGACTGTTGAGGCGCATTCCCACTGGGGCATTATGTCCCGCAGAGGTGTTCCACCTGGTTTTCTGCCACAATCATTTCAAACTTCATCAAACATAACCACACTCCAGTCCCTGTTATAAGGGAAAAGGACACCAGAAAATTTCAGTGGTTCAGTGTTACACTAGAGATTAAGGACCTACATGGATGGCATGGGATAAGTATTGTTAAATGGTCACTACTACTTTATTTTCTATTGCTTATAACGGAAAGAGGAGGAGGAGGAGACGAGTTGGTTTTAACATGCCGACTTTCTCTACCACTTAAGGAAAAATCAAACCGGCTTACAATCACCTTCCCTTCCCCTCACCCAACAGACACCTTGTGAGGTAGGTGGGGCTGAGAGGGTGTGACTAGCCCAAGGTCCCCCAGCTGGCTTTGTGTTTAGGAGTGGGAAAACAAATCCAGTTCACCAGATTAGCGTCCGCCGCTCACGTGGAGGAGCGGGGAATTGAACCCGGTTCTCCAGATCAGAGTCCGCTGCTCCAAGCCGCCGCTCTTAACCACTACACCACGTTGGCTTTTATTACATATTGTTCATTATATCATCGTACCCATACACTCCTGTAATCTTTGGAGGCCCTGCTTCGATTGGCCCCCACCATCTGAGGCTGGATGGTGGCAACTTGAGAAAGGGCCTTCTCGACTGTGGCACCAAAACTTTGGAACTCCCCTCCCAGGGAGGTATGTCTGTCTCCCTCTAGTGGTGTCATCTGCCAGCAGGTAAAGCCTGGTTTCCTATGGCCCTCCTCCTTGGTTCTGGTGTTGTGTGTTCCAATCCCCACTCAGCCGTTGAAGCTTGCTGGGTGAGCTCGGGCCGGTCATGTACTCTCAGCCTAACCCACCTCACGGGGCTGTTGTGAGGATAAAATGGAGAAGAGACTTATGTAAGCCACCTCGGTAGGGTTGCCAGCTCAGGGTTGGGAAATACCTGGAGATTTTGGGGGTGGAGCCCGAGGAGGGCGGGGTTGGAGTCCACCTTCCAAAGAGGCCCTTTTCTCCAGGTGATCTGATCTCTGTCACCTGGAGATAGGGTGGCCAACCTCCAGGTAGTTAACAAAACAAGAAAACAGAGAGCACCTCCGTGCTACTACCTGGAGGTTTGGAAACTGGCACGGGAAGAAATCAGTACAATGATACAAAATATGTGTATTGTGTTTCAAAACATTTCAACAAGTACAATGGACTACAACTAGTGACAATAAACAATATATACAAAATATACAAAACGTGTTTGATGCAGTCTATAAATAGTACAATCTTCTTAGTATATAGAAAAGTAGTTTAAAAAGTCCATCAGGTACATGTATAAATGATCACAAAGTCTTCATTAAGCCCACCCATCATGCTTACTGAAGACTTTGTGATCATTTATACATGTACCTGATGGACTTTTTAAACTACTTTTCTATATACTAAGAAGATTGTACTATTTATAGACTGTACTATTTATAGACTGCATCAAACACGTTTTGTATATTTTGTATATATTGTTTATTGTCACTAGTTGTAGTCCATTGTACTTGTTGAAATGTTTTGAAACACAATACACATATTTTGTATCATTGTACTGATTTCTTCCCGTGCCAGTTTCCAAACCTCCAAGTAGTAGCTGGAGATCTCCCGCTATTACAACTGATCTCCAGCCGACAGAGATCAGTCCCCCTGGAGAAAATAGCCGCTTTGGCAATTGGACTTTATGGCATTGAAGACCCTCCACCCCCCAAACCCCACCTTCCGCAGGCTCCGCTCCAAAAACCTCCCGCCGTTGGTGAAGAGGAACCTGGCAACCCTACCTGGAGATCAGTCATAACAGCAAGAGATCGCCAGCCACCACCTGGAGGCTGGCAACCCTACACCTCTGGTCCCCACTGGGGAGAAAGGTGGGGTAGAAATGAAGCAAAGGGAACAAATTATCCAAATTATCCGGAAAGACGCTGTCTATAATAAATCAACTAGTAATAAATAAAAAGGGAGCCCCGCGCAAGCCACACTCTTTTAACTCCACTTCTGCAACAGGGGTGGGGAAATCGGTACCCGGGCCTACTTTGCAAGGTTGTTGTGAGGCTCCCTACTCCCTGCCTTCCTGGGGGGGGGGGCGAATGATGATTGACCCTCCCCCTGCGCTGGGGCTCCACCCCGTTATTTGCAAGCTGGAGAGGGAGGCGGCTCCCGCTTGCAACGGGAAGAGCCGGGCCGGATCTGCAGGCCGGCGACTCGCAGGAGGTAGGCGCTTCTCTCCCAATGGCGACGGCCGGGCGGGGGTGCAGAGCGTCTTCCCCACCCGGTTAGGCAGCAGGGGAGCGGCCGGCTTTGCACTGCCCGCGCGTGCATGAACTTCTTTTGCATTTTTGCACTGCCCGCGCGTGCAAGAACTTCTTTAGCATTGCGCGTGCATGGACCTCTTTTGCATTTTTGCATTGCCCGCGCGTGCAAGAACTTTTTTAGCATTGCGCGTGCATGGACCTCTTTTGCATTTTTGCATTGCCCGCGCTTGCATGGACTTCTTTTGCATTGCGCGTGCATGGACTTCTTTTGCATTTTTGCACTGCCCGCGCGTGCATGGACTTCTTTTGCATTGCGCGCGCATGGACTTCTTTTGCATTTTTGCATTGCCCGCGCTTGCCTGGTCGTCTTTTGCACACACACCCCGGCGTAGCTCGCCGGGCCTTTTTTAGGCCTGGCGCTCGGTCAGAAGGGCGCCCCCGAGCGTGCACTTTGCAGAATGCAACTTGCGTTTTGCTATGGGGGGGAGAGCGTGCAAAAAACGGGTCGGGCGCTTGCGTGGGGTGGCCGGGCGGTGCGCCTGTGCGGAAGGGCGTGCCACTTGCAAAAGGCGACTTGCATTTTTATTTTATTTTTTTGCATGGCGCGCGTGCCAAAGTCCCCGGGGCTTGCATTGGTGGCGGTATGCGGAACAGCGCCCCTTCTTCCCCACCTCCCAGGTGTGACTCTCTGGGTTGCCTTTTTTGCATTGCACGCGAGTAAAAAGCCCCGGTCGCTTTTGCATTGCGTGGCTGCGCAGTACGCGTGTGCGGAAGGGCGGCCGGGGTGGAGGAGGGGGGGCTTGCCTTGTATTTGGCATTGCGCATGTGCACAAAGCCCTGCTTTCTTTTTTAAGGGCGACACCCACCCCCCCTTGGAGATGCAGGTGCTCGAAGAGGGGGTAAGGGCGCTCGTGTGAAACTGGCGCCTTTGCAATCCGGTCTGCGTTGCAGTTCGCCTGACCGTAATGTGTAAGAGGTGGTCTGCAGGAAGGAGTTCCACCGGTGCGGTTCTCTCCTAGAAGACTTTCCGTGCGCCTGTGCAGACGTGGGGTGGGGATCTGCCCCTGTCAGTCATGTGAGAGTTCAATGTGATGGAGGGGGGAGTGAAACGGGAAACTGGATTCTGGGGTGGGAGGTTGCAGGGTTGCCATCTCTGGGATGGGGAATTCCTGGAGGTTTGGGGGCGGAGTGGGACTTTGGGGAGGGACCTCAGTGGGGTATAATGCAATGCAGTCCACCCTCCAGAGCACACATTTTCTCCAGATCTCTGCAGTTTGGCGATCAGGTGGAATTCCGGGAGATCTCCAGGTCCCACCTGGAGGTTGGTAACTGTAGTCATACCACTAATCTGTGGCCAGAGCCATACTTCTGATCTGTGGTGTGATGGGGAAGACCCCACTGACCAGATTCGAAACCAGTTCTGATAGAGAACTTGTATTCTGGCACCCACGGTAGGGTTGCCAGGTTTTTCTTTGCCACTGGCAAGAGGTTTTTGGGGCCAGGGGAGGGAAAGGTTTGGGGAGGGGAGAAACATCAATGCCATAGAGTTCAATTGCTAAAGCAGCCATTTTCTCCAGGTGAGCTGATCTCTATCCGTTGCAATAGCGGGAGATCTCCAGCCGCCACCTGGAGGTTTGGAAATCAGCACAGTCAAAGTACAAAATTATTATTAGTGATTGGGACAAATTACAACAAGTGCTATACAACAAATACTTATCCTGCTACTATAATACATAAGATTCACTTGATGGCAGCCGTTCAGGTGTACAATAATTCTTTGTGTTACAGATGCAAACGTGCAATTTTTCTTTATAATATAGTTGGGAAAGTCCAATTCAAGCAGGATATCCAATGATTGGTATAATCCAAAAGGGATAAGCTGGGGGACGGCCGTTTCAAGAGGTTTTCTTCAGCCCCATGTTCAATCAGATCCCTTATACAATCCAAAGTCTGGTAATCTGTCATTAATCGTTGATCCAATACTGTTTCTAAAGAGAGAGACTGCTATCTTAGCGCGTATCGTTTTTGTTTAGGCTGGAGGGGAGGTAGGAAAAAACAAAAGCTTTAAAAAAAACCACAAATTTTGTAGTAAAGAAAACAGATTCGTTGGTTGAAATAGCATGTCTCTTTCGGTAGTAACAGGACTAGTTGCTAGTTTGGATATTGACGTAAACGTTACAAACAATGAAAACGTTGACTTGTTCCGTAGTAACATCATTGATGTCTATTACAGCGCGTTGTGAAATAGGCAGATCACGAGAGGGGGCAGGAAGGGTTGCATCAGTGTTTGGCTCTCTTGACCCTTTCTTTCATGCCCAGGGTAATGCCGATCTGGGGCCAGGAAGCAATTTTCCTCCAGGCCAGGTTGCCCCAGGGATCCTGGAGGGTTTTTCTCTTTGGACATAGAGAAGGGGTCACTCGGGGAGTTGGGGGGGGGAATGGTGAATTTCCTGCGTTGTGCAGGGGGGTCAGACTAGATGACCCTTGGGGTGGACTTCCTGCTCTATGTTTCTGTGCGGGCAAACTTAAAGCTACATGATCTGGTCTCTTGACAAAATGTTATGTGGCTCTGTTCGTGGAAACCTCAGTGGAAAATACTAATACATTTAACAAATTAAGGAAATGTTTAATAATTCAGATGGATTATTTATTTTTGAGATAAATCAGTACCTTGGATAAGGAAATTGAAAAGCCGTAGAAGCTCTGCTAGCCCGATCTCATCCCAAATTGGAAGCCAAGCAGGGCCGGTACTTGGATGGGAGGCCATCAAGGAAGACTCTGCAGAGGAAGGCAATGGCAAAAAAAACTCTGAACATCTCTTGTCTTGAAGACCCCATGAGGTGAACCTTTGTGGGGTCACCATGAGTCTTGGCCTTGGGTGGGGTTGAAAGAGGTCAATTTTCTGCAATTCTGGAGGGATCTTCAGGATTAGGAAGAGAATGGCGGTGGGAGGTGCTGTCAAGTCACAGCTGATTTATGGGGGTTTCAAGGCAAGAGAAATAAGATGTGACGTCCCATTGCCTGCCTCTGCATAGCAACCCTGGACTTCCTTGGTGGTCTCCCATCCAAATACTAACCAGGCCCGACTCTGCTTAGCTTCTGAGATCTGACGAGATTGGGCTAACCTGGGCCATCTGGGTCAGGGCAGAGACAGACAGAGGTGTTTTCCCATTGCCTGCCTCTGCATAGCAACCTTGGACAAACTTGGTGGTCTCCCACTCAAGTAGTAACCAGGACCGACCCTGCTTAGCTTCTGAGATCTGACGAGATTGGGCTAACCTGGGCCATGCAGGTCAGGGAAGAGACAAACAGAGGTGGTTCGCCATTGCCTGCCTCTGCGTAGCAACCCTGGACTTCCTTGGTGGTCTCCCACCTGCTTGGCTTCTGAGATCTGACAAGATCAGGCTACCATGGGCCATGCAGGTCAGGGCACAAACAAACAAAGGTGTTTTGCCATCGCCTGCTCTGCATAGCAACCCTGGACTTCCTTGGTGGTCTCCCATCCAAGTATTAACTAGGGCTGACCCTGCTTAGTGTCCAAGGTCTGACGAGATCGGGCTAGGCTGGATCATCCAGGGCAAATGAAGAAGAAGAATTGGTTTTTTGCCGACTCTCTCTCTCTTTTAAAGAGAATCAAGCCTGCTTAAAATCTCCTTCTCCCCACAGCAGATGCCTTGTGAGGTAGGTGGGGCTGAGAGCGTTTGGAGAGAACTGTGACTAGCCCAAGGTCACCCAGCAGGCTTCATGTGGAGGAGCTGGGAAACCAACCCCAGATTAGAGTCCGCCACTCTTAACCACTACGCCACGCCGATGGTTTGCCCAGGCCTGCCTCTGCGTAGCAACCCTAGACTTCCTCGGTGGTCTGCCATCTAGGTACAAACCAGGGCTGGCCCTGCTTAGCTTCTGAGATTTGACGAGATCGGGCTAAGCAGAGCTACCCAGGTCACAGCAGAGACAAACAGAGGCGTGTTCCCCATTGCCTGCCTCTATGTAGCAACCCTGGACTTCCTCAGTGGTCTCCCATCCAGGTACAAACCAGGAACGACCCTGCTTAGTTTCTGAGATCTGACGAGATCAGGCTAGCCTGGGCCAGGCAGGTCAGGGCAGCCCACGGGAGATGTCTGATTTGCACTTTTTCATGTGCCTTCTCCTTCAACAGTTTCCAGCCACGGCGATGGCCTCCAAACCCATTCTGGACTCAAAGCAGACCGAGGTGGTAGTGCAGGGCATCCGGACGGAGGTGGTGTGTACAGCGTTCGCTAACACCCTCCTGGTGGTGGTGACGCAGTACGGGACGATGGGCACCCTGGTCTCGGTGGAGCCCGACATGGTGGCTGACGGGCTCAGCAAGCCATTGCTCGCAACAAAAGTCCTCCTCGGCAAGGATGAGGTAAGCCCAGAAACAGGATGTCCACGATGTGGCGAGTGGAGGTGGGGAGATCCCACAAATCAGCGATTGGTCCAAGAGAGGA
This sequence comes from Euleptes europaea, assembly GCF_029931775.1. Lineage (NCBI taxonomy): Eukaryota > Metazoa > Chordata > Lepidosauria > Squamata > Sphaerodactylidae > Euleptes > Euleptes europaea. Next base: position 13,823,276 of record NC_079332.1, read on the forward strand.
GCTAAGATGCAGAGGAAATGGGATTGTGATTAAGATCCTTCTCATAAGCCCTTCTCATAAGAAGAAGAGGAAGAGTTGGTTTTTAGATGCCGACTTTCTCTGCCTTTTAAGGAGAATCAACCCGGCTTACGATCGCCTTCCCTTCCTTTCCCCACAACAGACAGTTTACACGGTAGGTAGGGCTGAGAGAGTTTGGAGAGAACCGTGAGTAGCCCAAGGTCACCCAGCAGGCTTCATGTGGAGGAGCAGAGAAACCAAACCGGTTCTCCAGAGTAGACTCCACCGCTCATGTGGAGGAGTGGGGAATCGATCCCGGTTCTCCAGATTAGACTCCGCCGCTGATTTGGAGGAGAGGGGAATCGAACCCGGTTCTCCAGGTTAGAGCCCACCTCTCTTAACCATTACACCATGCTGGCTTAATATGGTCTCATCTGCTGCTTATGAGAACTGGGTTTGACTAGTGCGTTCCCCGCTCATCCCCATTGCTATGAGACGCCATTCCAAGCCATCACAGAACCTCTGAGGCTCTACTGCAAAAAGTATAATAAACAACTACACCACCTCTACGTACAACGTGCTGCAATCACAATAAGCGAAGCAAGGAGTTTGAGCTGTTTGCCTATGGACTGAGTTCTGGTGAATTCAAGTCGCTACAGCTACACTGAACTGACTTTATGTGGAATTGTTCTGTAACTTTAGGATTTGTTGGTTGGTTGGTTGGTTGGTTGGTTGGTTCAATCTATAACCCACCCTCCCCGGCCCAAACCAGGCTCAGGGCGGGGAACATCATCAAACATATCAGACATTAACTTTAGAATTATTACTTTTATTGTTAAACAATAAAACCCAATTTAAAACCCTTAAACTCCAGATGGCGCTTAATTTGGCCCATGTGTGTGTTAAGTGCTGTCAAGTCGTTTCCGACTCATGGCGACCCTATGAATGAAAGTCCTCCAAAATGTCCTATCTTTGACACCCTTGCTCAGATCTTGCAAATTGAAGGCTGTGGCTTCCTTTATTGAATCCATCCATCTCTTGTTGGGTCTTCCTCTTTTCCTGCTGCCCTCAACTTTTCCTAGCATGACTATCTTTTCCAGTGACTCTTGTCGTCTCATGACGTGACCAAAATACCATAGCCTCAGTTGAGTCATTTTAGCTTCTAGGGTCAGTTCAGGCTTGATTTGATCTATAACCCACTGATTTGTTTTTTTGGCAGTCCACGGAATCCGTAACCCTCTCCTCCAACAGCACATTTCAAAGGAATCTATTTTCTTCCCATCAACTTTCTTCACTGTCCAGCTTTCACACCCATACATAGTGATAGGGAATACGATGGCATGACTTAAGTTGATCTTGGTTGCCAATGACACATCCTTACGCTTTCATTGTATAGCAGATAGCTATTTAGGATCATAGTTGATATTAGTGTATGTGTTTATTGTATGATCGTTGTATGTATTAATTGGATATATTATATTTTGGCATACATCATGATTTTGTGAATGTGGTTTCATGAGGTTGGCTCATCTATGTGAATTATATTTGTGATTGCTATCGCAAAAAGAGCACGTTCCCAGTGCCCATTTCATCCACTGGTGTCCATAATCTTCCAGGATTGGGGGGGGCAATACTCCGAGGTCTTCCTACAGAGCAGGATCGACTCCGGCTTGGGAGACCCCTCCTCTGAGGGACTGTCTTTTTTGGTTTCCAGCCTCTCGTCCACATCTGTGCCAGACATCTGGTGACGTTCGTGTCTCAGGAAGCCGGGAACAAGCCCGTTCTCCTCGCCATGGCCCTGAAGGACAAGAGCATCGAGGGAATCCGGACTTTGCAGGAGGCGATCCGGAGGTGCCAGGTTTGGTGAGCCAGGACAAGTCAGCCGCCTCTCCGGGAGGGAGACTTTGACCCTTCCGCCTGAATCCTGTTTTGGACTTGACCCACCTGGTTTTGCTAGGCATTCGGGGAGAAGCGTAGAACCCGGAGATGACTTTGAGCTCAAACGTCATTTTTTTCGGGGTGAAATTTTTTATTTGGTGCCTGGAACTCTGTTTTTCTTTTCGAGCTTCAGTCTGATTTAAAAAAAAAAAAAGCCTTCTTGTTCTATAATTTTGCTTCTGGGAAGGAACAGTCCAGCCGTCGTGAAGCATTTCAAAGTCCTGTTGACTTCCCCGGGAGAGCTTAGCACGGGCTTACGTTTCTCTCGGGGGAGTCAACGGAACTTGCAGCCTTGTTACTCCTAAGTAAGTCCCACCAACTTTCTGCTTAGTAAGTATGTAAAAGGGCCGGCCTTTGGCTGGATCAGGCCCCTAGAGTTTTGGAAGGGGTGCGTGGGTTTGTGTTCTTTTTTTAAAAAAAATCTTATTTCTGCTATGGATGGAAAGCAGTTTCCAGAATACCGTACCATGGCAGACATTGAGAAACAGAACCCTTCTGATAATCTTTTTGCCTCTTTTCTCTATCCCCCCTTTCCAAAAACAGGCACTCTTGCCACTTGATAACCCCGTGGTATGTTTGGGTGACTCCTACAAGAGTGCAAAGAGCTGTGATTTTGAAGATATGCCCCCCCCCCCCGTTTGTGACTTGGCCCCTTCAACGTGCCCCAAGAAAGCGTTTGGCGTGCGATGGCAAAACACTGATATAATATGCTGCAAATATCATTTTTTTCCCTACTGAATTTAGGATGCTTGGAGATCTGTTAGAGAAAGTGCTTCAGGTCATGTTGGGAAAGATGTGACCGTTCTCCGGAAGAGAATAAGTGTTTTGGGTTATTAAGAAAAAAAGGTTTTCTTGAAATGTTCTAAGCTGACGTCAGAGTACCTCTGGCATTCTGTTAACGTCTATGCAATGGAGGGATGTTATCCAATAAAAAATGAAAGTTGTCTTTGTGTGTCCCAATTCTTTCCCCGTTGCCTTATTGACGGACTTCATCAGCTGCCTGGTTAAATCAGGTCCTCCGTAGCAATCTCTGCTTCCCCTTTTGGCGTTGGTAACTCTGTGCCTGATAACACGAGGTTTACAATTTCCCCTAAGAATGTAGACTGTCTTACGTAGTTGTTAACATATTGAAGGGGTCGAGGGTATTTTAAACCCTCGTCTTGAACCGTTCTGCAGAAAGGAAATCTTTTGTAGGATGGTTTATTCTGGGGCTTTTTCATCTGGAAAAACGTTGGGGGAATAAAGTTGGAGGTCGGGGAGAGAAATCGATTTCCTGTTTTCCATTTCTGCGTGCATAAGAACACTGAGCTGCCCGTCGCCTCAGCAGTCCCCACAACAGCCCGACAAGGAAGGCTGATCCCAAAATTGCAGACAGGTGCTGGAGAGCTAGCAACCCGACTTGGGCTCCTTATAAAAATGTGTGGCAGAGGCACATTATTTATTTATTTGGTACCATTTTATCCCCACCCTCCTTCCAGTGAGATCAGGGCAATGCACCCCATTCAGTGTTCCTCCATTTTATCTTCTCAACAACCCTCTGAGGTAGACAGGGCTGAGAGAGAGGGACCGGCCCATGCGGGGATCCGAACCTGGAGCTCCCTGATTCTGGCCTGACCCTAACCGCTACACCGCACTGACTTCAGATGGTTGCATGCTCTTCAGACTAGAGAGAGGGTTGCATTTGGGGGATGATTCCCCATGTTAAAACCTTGAAAATAGCACGATTTGAAACTATATCCTTAAAAATGGATATAGTTTTCAGGGTGTAAGCTTGGGAGAGGCAAAGCTCCCTTCGCCGGATACTTGGTAGGCCTGACGAGAAAGTATCAGATGAAGGGAGCTTTGGCTCTCGAAAGCTTATACCATGGAAATCTTTTAAGGTGCCGCTGAACTCGAATCTTGGTCTTCTGCTGCAAACCAACACGGCTACCCGCCTGAAACAGCCTTCCTAAAAACGGAACTCATTGGCCTAACCTACCTCACACAGGGTGGTTGTGAGGCTAAAAGCAAGACTGTTGTGTCTCTGAATAGCTCTGGGAACTGAAATCGGAATTCTAGCAGCTCTCCTGGATCCGTGCACGCTGCAGAAGGCTATTTTGCAGGGTGCTCTGCCGGCGAAAGGCTTGGAACTGGCTTGGGAAAATATCTGATTATAATATCTGTCACCAGGCCTATCTCTGTTTCAAGGCAGCCGAGGGACCCAAGCTTGGATACCCATAATTTCTCTCCCGATAGTGTCCCAGGCGTAATTGCCGGCAGTGCCGTAAAGCAGGTAAACACGGTTTTATCTGCTTTATGGCATTTAGAAATGGCTGTACAAAATAACAGCACGCTGGCTCCAAGGAAGCATATATTAATGTTCACGCCAATATATACACACACCTAATATCTCCTGGACTGTCTTAACTACCTAAATAATCTTACAACTATATACGAAACAAAAATGAGACATAGAATACGTAATTCACAGAGTACTCTACCTATTGAACTGGTCTCCGTATGGCCAACTCTACCAGTTGAACTGAATTCTTTTTCTGCTGGCTGGAGCTTGCGTTTTTCTGAATACGTGTTGGATTCTTATAGAGCCCACGGGTGGAAATCCCATGTTTTGTTTTTGTTTCTGTTTTGCATATTATAATAAGATTATTTAGGGAGTAGTTAGACAGCCCAGGTGTTCTGTTATGTGTGTATATATTGGTGTGAACATTAATATATGATTTGTTTCTTGGAGCCAGCGTGCTGTTATTTTGTATAGCAACCTCCAGATGGTGGCTGGGGATCTGGCATTACAACCGATTAGTTCCAGGCGACAGAGATTAGTTCCCCGGGAGAAAACGGCCGCTTTGGATTGTGGACTCTATGGCATTCTACCCCACTGAAGACCCTCCTCCCAAATCCCACCCTCCTCATGCTCCACCCCCCAGGTATTATCCCAACCGAGAGCAACCCTAGAAACACGTGAAGCTGCCTTCTACTGAAGCAGACCCTTGGTCCGTCAAGGTCAGTATTGTCTACTCAGAGGGGCAATGGCTCTCTGGGGTCTCCGGTGGGGGTCTTTCACATCACCTACTGCCTGGTCCATTTCTTGAATAGTTGACACCTGAGCACACATGAAGCTGCCTTTACTAAAGCAGACCCTTGGTCCATCAAGGTCGGTATTGCCTACTCAGACTGGTGGCTGTTCTCCAGGGTCTCAGGCTGAGGTCTTTCACATCACCTACTGCCTGGTCCTTTTAACTGGAAATGCTGGAAATTGAACCTGGGACAAAATATTGTCGAAGGCTTTCACGGTCAGAGTTCATTGGTTCTTGTAGGTTATCCGGGCTGTGTGACCATGGTCTTGGTATTTTCTTTCCTGACGTTTCGCCAGCAGCTGTGGCAGGCATCTTCAGAGGAGTAACACTGAGGCCTCTTCAGAGGAGACACTGTCCTTCAGTGTTACTCCTCTGAAGATGCCTGCCACAGCTGCTGGCGAAACGTCAGGAAAGAAAATACCAAGACCACGGTTACACAGCCCGGATAACCTACAAGAACCAATTTTTAAAACTGTTTAGACACTTCTTTGGAAGTCGGGTGATGGGTCCCTTTTTAAGGCGGGTGGAGGGTCGAAGGGGTATCTTTTTGAACTTTATAATTTTGTAACCATGAATGTGCCCTGACCTGGATGGCCCAGGCTAGCCTGATCTCAGACCTGACCTGGATGGCCCAGGCTAGCCTGATCTCGTCAGATCTCAGAAGCTAAGCAGGGTCAGCCCTGGTTGATATTTGGATGGGAGACCACCAAGGATTACCAGGGTTGCTGTGCAGAGGAAGGCCCTGGCAAACCACCTCTGATAGTCTCTTGCCATGAAAACCCCCCAAAAGGGGTCGCCATAAGTCGGCTGCAACTTGAAGGCACTTTACACCCACACACAACCATGAATGTCTTAATAAGTATATATCGATACTCTTTCGTATTTTCTTTTTTTTAAATTTTCTTTTTATTATTATTGTTGTATTTGTTTTGTTTTATGTTATAAACCACCTGTGATAGTCTCTTGCCATGAAACCCCCCAAAAAGGGGTCGCCATAAATCGGCTGTGACTTGAAGGCACTTTATACCCACACACAACCATGAATATCTTAATAAGTATATATCGATACGCTTTCGTATTTTCTTTTTTTAAAAATTTTCTTTTTATTATTGTTGTTGTATTTGTTTGTTTTGTTTTATGTTATAAACCACCTCTGATAGTCTCTTGCCATGAAACCCCCCAAAAAGGGGTCGCCATAAGTCGGCTGCGACTTGAAGGCACTTTACACACACACACAACCATGAATGTCTTAATAAGTATATATCGATACGCTTTCGTATTTTCTTTTTTTTAATTTTCTTTTTATTGTTGTTGTATTTGTTTGTTTTGTTTTATGTTATAAACCACCTCTGATAGTCTCTTGCCATGAAACCCCCCCCAAAAGGGGTCGCCATAAGTCGGCTGCGACTTGAAGGCACTTTACACACACACACACACAACCATGAATGTATTAATAAGTCTATACCGATACGCTTTCGTATTTTCTTCTTCTTTTTTTTAATTTTCTTTTTATTATTGTTGTGGTTGTTTGTTTTGTGTTATGTCATAAAAATAAAAAGAAAATTATAAAGAAAGTTTTGTTTTATGTTATAAAAATAAAATTATAAAGAAAGGGAAGAAAGCGCGAACAGTATTTTTTTATGATGTTTTCAAACTCTTCATACATCCCTGGGAATACATCACGCGGCAAGCCCCGAAGTCAGTGTATAAAAACCCAACCCTTCAAGGCGCTCTTGGAGCCCCCCGGCCGGACTGCGGCCCCGCCCGCAGGCGCATCGCCCTGCGCACACCTGTGCCAGGTGCGGAGCATCTCCAGGGAGACGGCGGCGGTGCAAAGGCGTGGGGCCGGGCCGGCCGGAGGAGGAGTCTCCGGGGAAGGCGGGCAGGTGCCGCCGGGGGCCGAGGGAGGGCTCTCCGGGGCGGCTGGGAGAGGAAGCGGCGGCCGGGCCGGGCCCAGCGACGCGCGTCCCGGGAGCTGCGCTCTCCGTGCGCCCCGGCTCCAGCGCGCGTCCCTCTGCTCCGGAGCGGGGTGAGTAAGTTACTCCGGGGGGGGGAGGCGCTCCTGGACCACTTGGGGGGCCAGTTACGCCTGGGAGGCCGTGCCTTGGAGTTGCCCCTCTCTGGGCGCAGGCTCCCCCCCCAACCCAATGCTCGAAACTCAACAATAAGCCCCCCACCCACCCACCCACCCCATGCAGAATTTTACGCATTGGGATGGGGGAAATGCACATCTGGAGAGGGGCAAATCCGAGGCAAGACCTCCCAGGGAGGTCTTGCCGGGGAGAAGTTGGGCCGCTTCTCTGGGCTCACGCTCCCCCACATCCAGATGCTCAAAACTCAGCAATGAGCCCCCCACCCGCGCGCCCCCATGCGGAGTTTTGTGCATTGGGATGGGGGAAATGTACATTTGGAGAGGGGCGAAGCCGAGGCAAGACCTCCCAGGCCCAAACGACCGGGGAGAAGTTGGGCCGCTTCTCTGGGTGCACGCTCCCCCCCCATCCAGATGCTCAAAACTCAACAATAAGCCCCCCACCCAGCCACCCCCATGAGGAGTTTTGTGCATTGGGATGGGGGAAATGCACATTTGGAGAGGGGCAAAGCCGAGGCAAGACCTCCCAGGCCCAAACGACCGGGGAGAAGTTGGGCCGCTTCTCTGGGCGCACGCTCCCCCCACATCCAGATGCTCAAAACTCAACAATGAACCCCCCACCCGCTCACCCCCATGCAGAGTTTTACGCATTGGGATGGGGGGAAATGCACATCTGGAGAGGGCCAAATCCGAGGCAAGACCTCCCAGGGAGGTCTTGCCGGGGAGAGGTTTGGCCGCTTCTCTGGGCGCACGCTCCCCCCCATCCAGATCGTCAAAACTCAACAATAAGCCCCCCACCCGCCCACCCCCATGCAGAGTTTTGTGCATTGGGATGGGGGAAATGTACATTAGGAGAGGGGCAAATCCGAGGCAAGACCTCCCGGGCCCAAACGACCGGGGAGAAGTTTGGCCGCTTCTCTGGGCGCCCGCTCCCCCCCATCCAGATGCTCAAAACTCAACAATAAGCCCCCCACCCGGCCACCCCCATACAGAGTTTTGTGCATTGGGATGGGGGAAATGTACATTTGGAGAGGGGCAAATCTGAGCAAGACCTCCCAGGCCCAAAGGACCGGGGAGAAGTTTGGCCGCTTCCAAACGCCGCTGGAAACCAGGAGCCAGCTTCCCCTATCCCCCCACCCCAGCTCCCTCCACCCCTTCCCAGAGCCCCTTTGTTGGGTCTCCTGGGGCTGGTGATGGGTAGACCGGCTGTGGTTGCCAGTCTCCAGGCGAGGCTGGGAGACTCCCCCCAACCCTGGAATCCCAGCTGATCTCCAGACCAGGGCCGGATTTAAGTTTGATGAGGCCCTAAGTTGTTGAAGGTAATGGGGCCCTTTATATGTCCAGCTGTCCTTTGTCAACAACAAATTGTTGCTGTTTTGTGTGTTGAATATATGCTATATGGTAATTTATGGACCTAAGAGGTCTCTAAAGCCATTTGCACATAACAAAATATGTATTTTATCAAAGTAATTGTTGAATTGAAATACAATTAAGAAGTATATTAATAGTGAAATAATTATTAAGCTCTAACTTAAAATGATTTTTTATTCATAACAAGCTTAATAACATTGGCATTTGGCAAAAACAAAAGTTCCTTTAGAAACACAATTTACAAAGACTCATAATCTAGTCTCTAGAAACTTGCTATAACATGAAATAATAATAGGTGTAAATGTTGCTGTGTGTAGGTTTTATTTGTTTTTTATCTTATATTTTGGAAATGTACATCCAGTTTTTTTTTCCTTTAAATTTTTTGGGGGGGCCCAAGAGAGTGGGGCCCTTCGCTATAGCTTGTTTAGCTTATACGTGAATCCGGCACTGCAGTCCAGACCGCATCAATCCCTTCTCTGTTTATTTAAGACATTTCTTCCGCTTCTCCGGGAGGAAAATGGCTGCTAGGGAAGGCGGACTGCAGGGCGTTCTGCCCTGCCCAGCCCCCTCCCTAAAACCCGCCCTCCCCAGGTGTTTGCCAACTGGGAGTTGGCAGCCTTGGGACCGGCTGGGTAGCTGTCTCTTTACCAGCTCCGTCTGCCTCGAGGAACCTACGACCCGCGGGTGTGTGTGTGTGTGTGTAGATGCTGTTGGCTTCCGTGGCCTCAAATACTGCCACCTGTTTACAGGGCAGGAGTGGCCCGGGCCGGTTGGCAACCTAAAGAAAAGGCCTGAGTTTACACATTGTTGGCCTATAGCTGTGGTGGAATGGTCACAGCAACATACCCAGTACTGTTCAGCTGCATCTCTGCAGAATCCCTCCTCCAGCAGCAAAGGGTTAATTTTGGGGGGAGTTTGGGGGCCTCAGGAGCATAAAGGGGGGTATAGCTACCCCCCCTTCCTAGGCATTGTTTTCCTGTTTAAAATTCTGAAATCCTGCTGTTCAGCGCAACAGGTTTTCTCATTTCTGTCTCGGCCCGTGGAGGGGTGTGCGTCCCCTAAGAGCATAGCAGTGTAGAAAAGCAGATGTTTTGTTGAATTCGAAGAAGAGGAGGAAGAGGAAAAGGAGTTGGTTTTTATATGTCGACTTTCTCTCCCGCTTAAGGCAGAATCAAACCGCCTTACAATCGCCTTCCCTTCCCCTCCCCGCAACAGACACCCTGTGAGGCAGGTAGGGCTGAGACAGTGTGACTAGCCCAAGGCCACCCAGCTGGCTTCATGCAGAGGAGTGGGGAAACAAAGCCAGTTCCCCAGATTAGCCTCCGCAGCTCATGTGGAGGAGTCGGGAATCGAACCCGGTTCTCCAGATCAGAGTCCACCGCTGCGAACCACTGCTCTTAGCCACAACACCATGCTGGCTCTCAGATGTCGGGCAACGTAGAGGTTCATTGTTTTCTTAATTTGGGAGGCAAGCTAGACTGAGGGACAGCCAGGGAGATCGTCCCTGGTTGGCCCCTGCGTGAACAGACTGCTGGACTCGATGGGCCTTGGTCTGATCCAGCTGGGCCTTTCTTATGTTCTTATCACCTGCTACCAGATCCTTTCAATTGGTGATGCTGGGGATTGAACCTGATCTCCACGCAGCAAAGGTCAGTTCCCCTGGAGAAAAATGGCTGCTTTGGAGGCTCGACTCTAGGGCGTTATACCCTACTGAAGTCCCTTACCTGCACAAGCCCAGCGCCCTTCTCAGGCTCCAACCCCCCCCCCCACAAATCTCCAGGTATTTCCCAACCCAGGACCTGGCAACCATACCTTGTGCGCATCAATGCTTGCTCCCATTTGCTCTTGGCACTTCACAGGCACAAGGGGGAGCGGCTGAGATACATACGAAGAGGCCTTTTGCCAAGGCCTCTTTTCTCGCTGGAGAGGAGGCTATTGTAGAGCCCTTTGCCAGCATAGTGGCTGGGAGAGGAGGCGATTACAGAGCCCTTTGCCAGCATGGTGGCTCAGAAAAAAGTGGATAAGGTGTATTGGGAAAGTCTGTGGTATTAGAGCCATGCCAAGAGCCCCATGGCGCAGAGTGGTAAGCTGTAGTCCAAGCTCTGCTCACAACCTGAGTTCGATCCCGACGGAAGTCAGTTTCAGGCGGCCGGCTCAAGGTTGACCCAGCCTCCCATCCTTCCAGGAAGGTAAAGTGAGTACCCAGCTTGCTGGGGGTAAAGGGAAGATGACTGGCAAACCACCCCGTAAACATAGTCTGCCCAGTAAACGTTGGGATGTGACATCACCCCATGGGTCAGGAATCAGTGCTTGCACGGCTGGATGGGTCAGATTGGACCCCCCGCCCCGCCCCGCGCCCCACCTTTCCTTTTCCTCTCTAGGTTCCTAGCTTGTGCCACCTTAGCTCACGATACGCTATGACAATTATATTAGTCACGTCGATTTGTCAAGGAACGTTTTCCACCCTTGGCTGCAACTTGTTCCCGCTTGGGACAGGGCCCCCAAAATGTGCGTAGAGCACACTGTTGGCTAACCAGTCTAGCCGGTGATGGGAAAAGCTGCTTTGCGTGGAGCGCACATTTAGCTCAGGGCAAACAAAACCTTTCGGGTGCGGCCCACGAAACCATGTGCTTTGCTTATTTACCGGGGTTCTGGGTAGCCGTGGGTGGGGAGCTGACTGGCTTCTTTCCGGAGCATGTCACGGGCTAGAGTGAGACAGACTAGGGCAAAACCCTGTCCCTTTAAAAAAAACAAAAACTTGGTGTGTTCTTGCCAGATCTGTTCGGCACCCCAAAAACCGGTTTTCTAATTCCAGCATGACAAAGAGCATGTGCCGGCAACAGTGCTCTGGGGCTGTTTTGTGTTAGGATGGAAACAAATAAGGAAAACTCGCAAGAACATCTGCAGAACATTGAGTCCTTGGACTTAAATTCTACTGATGGGTTCACTGATTGTTCGTACAAACACGGAACATATTTGATTGCTTTATTGATATCCACCTTTTAGACCCAAAGTGGCTTGTAACATCATAAGAACATCATGAGAGTCCTGCTGGATCAGACCAGTGGTCCATCTAGTCCAGCATCCTGGTGGCCAACCAGTTCCTCTGTAGGGCCATCAACAGGGCATAGAGGCCGAGGCCTTCCCCAATAAGAACATCAGAAGAGCCCTGCTGGATCAAACTACTGAGGGTCCATCTAGTGCAGCATCCTGCCTCCCACAGTGGCCAACCAGTTCCCCTGGAGGTCCAACTGAAGTGCCTATAAACTTCATTTATAGGAAAACATATATTCTTTCATATGTAGGTTCATGAGGTGCTATTCATAGGTTCATGAGGTGCTATGCTCAAAAATAGAGCATAGCATCAGGCAGATATATTCTACCCACACATGGAAACTTTGGGAACGTTGGCATCCATAACTATAAGAGGCCAACAGAACACGTTGCCTGGTACAGGCTTTCCCCTGTAGAGAAAAACAGTGTCTTACCTTCACTGTTAGGAATGTGAATCACAAGACCAAGTGCTTGCTTAGAGACAGCTTCTACCAATCTCTATATACTATGTTAATTAAAGAAAGGCAGACAACCAATGTTTAGTAAGTCGACGTAATTGGAACATCCCTAACCAGAAGTTATAACTGGGGTAGCAATCCTTTGTTCTGTATGAAGACTGTCCTGCGCATTAGGGCAGTTTCATCCGGGATGCATATTGAGCTCAATAAACTGCTGCTTTGAACTATTAACCTCCCACTGTGTTATATTAATTCGAAATTAATATTATAACACAGGCATTACACAACAACAGGGGATAGAGGCCGAGGCCTTCCCCTGATCAGAACATCAGAAGAGCCCTGCTGGATTAAACCAGTGGTCCATGTAGTCCAGCATCCTCTCTCACACAGTGGCCAACCAGTTCCTCTGGAATGCCAACCAAGGGCACAGAGGCCGAGGCCTTCCCCTGTGAAGAACATCAGAAGAGGGGCCGTGGCTCAGTGGTAGAGCCTCTGCTTGGCATGCAGAAGGGTCCCAGGTTCAATCCCCAGCATCTCCTGTTAAAGGGACCAGGCAAGGAGGTGATGTGAATAGACCTCAGCCTGAGACCCTGGAGAGCCGCTGCTGGCCCGAGTAGACAATATTGACTTTGATGGACCAAGGGTCTGATTCAGTAGAAGGCAGCTTCATGTGCTCATGTGTTTAAGAGCCCTGCTGGATCAAACCAGTGAGGGTCCATCTAGTCCAGCATCCTGTCTCTCACCGTGTCCAAGCAGTTCCTCTGGAGGGCCAACAACAAGCATAAAGGCCAAGGCCTTCCTCTGATGAGAACATCAGAAGAGGCCTGCTGGATCAGACCCGTGGTCCATCTAGTCCAGCATCTCGTCTCACACAGTGGCTAACCAGTTCCTCTGGAGGTCCAACAACAGGGCACAGAGGCCGAGGCCTGCCGTTGATCAGAACCTCAGAAGAGCCCTGCTGGATCAGACCAGCGGTCCATCTAGTCCCCCATCCTGGTTCACACAGAGGCCAGCCTGTTGTCCTGGTGGGCCGAACAAACAGGGAACGGAGACCCTGTTTTCTTGACGAGTTTTAGCTGAGGAGGGGTTAGTGAATTAAAATTCTGCCCCTGCGGCCGTTGAGTTCGAATCCAAGCCAGGATGACTCTGAAACCGGTGGTTTGGCTGCTAGGTCGACTGCCGGTCCTGCAATAAATCCATCATGCGAGATTCTCTTCTGGACAGGGACACGGAAGACAAGAACTTCCAGAAAGAGTTGGCGTGGGTGGAGTGGGTAGGAAGTGTGTCTGTTTGAGTCCCAGCCCTTCGGGCACTGGGTTGTCTTAAGCAAGTCTGGGTCACGTTCGTGCAGAAATCCTCCAGGCCAGGCTTCGGTAACCTGGATTCGGTATCCCTGCCCACTCTCTCCACACCATGCATAATTTTATAGATCTCTATCGTATCTCCCCTTAACCGCCTTCTTTTTAAGCTAAACGGTAGATAAAATGAGCTAGGTCGACTCGCTGTAAGGCAGTATCGTATATTTGTAATTATGATAATTTCCACTTGCCAGTTGGGAAACTGAGACTCGATCTCTCCGAGGCCTCCCAGCACATCTGGGTCTCGTACTCGAGTCCAGCTGTGGATCCCCGTTGGTTTCCTTTACAAAGCTCCAAGGCGGAAGGTTTTATCGACTTCCAGAAAAGCACCAGCTGAGTTAAGGTTGCCAACCTACAGGAGGGGCCTGGAGATCTCCTGGAGTTACAGCTCGCCTCCAGATGACAGAGATCAGTTCCCCTGGAGAACAAGCCATTTCCCAAACCGGAGGCGGCAACCCTATTCTCGGTCCATGTTCTAAGGGTCGGCCAAAGTCAACAAGGAAGAAGATAGAGGCTGGGAAATAAAACCAGCAAAAAAAAAAAGTCCTTCTCCGTGGTGCTATCTCCGCGGCCTGGTTAATGTTTACACGGCAGGCTGTGCCACGGCGTGACGGGTTTGGTTCGGAGGCCTGTTTTCATGGCCAGCTCCCCGGTGGCTAGTCTTGTTGACTTACGGAGGGCATCGGCTCCTCTCGGGGGGGATCCTGGCGGTCAGCTGACGCCTTGGTAACCCTAGCCTCGCTCCGCTGCCGCGATGTGGGCGTCAGTGGGGTGAAGCCGGAGCCCTGTCCGACGGACGGGAACGTCCAGCCCCCGAGCAGCTGGGTCTGTTTGTCTCCCTCCGCCCGACGCTTTCCCCTTCTGTTTGGGGCAGTGGTATTTTTGGACGCTGCTGTATATTTTGTCTGCCCCTGGACACGTTGAAAGCGCTTCTCTTGCGAAAGGGGGTGAGTAAATGAGCCAAGGGTTTTGCGCTTTGGGGATACGTGTGGAAATGTCCGCTAAGTAGGGAAGGTGCGGCTAGATTCGAGTCTAGGAGCACCTTAGAGACTTAAGATTTTCGGGGTATGCGCTATCAAGAGTCAAAGCTCCCTTCATCAGATCTTGGTAGTAGGTAATCCCAAACGCTTGGCTCGACCTGCGAAGGCAAAATCTCGTCTCTACGAAAATCGCCACCATGATAAGATGTTTATCTTCCAGGTGTTTAGAGAGGGAGCAAGTCTTATTGCACGGGTTGCAGGCTCTGATGGGTTTAATTGCTAGATCAGGCTGCGTGAAATCTTTTATGGATCGGAGGGAACAATGTCTGACCGAGGGGGCAGGAAAAAAACGCACGCTTGGTTGGGTGCTTTGAACATGGGCTGGGTTGCGGCTTGTGAAGTGTAGCAGAAAGCCGAGAGGGGATATTTATTTAGATCAGGCCTTGACAAATTGTCTGCGGAGCCTGCCCGGCTCATTTTTAGCATTCAGGCTTTTTATATTTTAATGACTTTAAAAAAAAAAAAAGTTGCTGCCCCAAAATGGAATTCAAACTCCTTTTTTAGTTCCCCCCCCCATAAATTTATTAAAACTATGACAAAAAGTATTCCGATATTTATATTTATACTTCTCTCTTCTCCCCAAATGGCCTTCTATTTTATCTCCTCTCTTCATTTTTATTCTGACAACAGCCACCCTGTGAGGTAGGCAAGGTCGAGACAGAATGGTTGGCCCAGTATCACCCAGCAAGCTTCCATGGTGGTATGGGGAGTCGATCCCGAGTCTCCCAGATGCCGCTAATCTGATGCTCTAACCATTATACCACACTGTCCTTGTATAAACATAGGAGTAACCCTGGGTGTCATTGTTGCAGCAGAAAGACGACTAATTCAGGGGTGGGGAACCTTTTTCCCCGCCAAGGGCCATTTGGATATTTATAACCTCATTTGCGGGCCATACAAAATTATCAACTTAAAAATTAGCTGACCAAGCCCCAAGCAAGCAGCTGCCCCAGATGACCCCCCCCCCAGGGGGGGCGGGCAGGCATCCAACCGGTTAAGGTCTCGGTATATGGTTCAGGTTTATTGCATACGGCCAAAGGCCGTTACAAGTACTGATAAAAAAAACAAAACCATATAGCAATCACTGATAAAAGTTACATTTTGGTAACCGATTAAAACTCAAAAACTAACCCGCCAGAACTTATTAAAAAAACAGACAATGACACAGAACATTCTTGACAAAGGAGTGTTCAAAGTTATCTGGGAATACCCCATCTTTAAATAAACAGCAATAGAAGAAGGAGAAGAGTTGGTTTTTATATGCCGACTTTCTCTACCACTTAAGGGAGAATCAAACCGGCTTACAATCACCTCCCCTTCCCCTCCCCACAACAGACACCCTGTGAGGTTGGTGGGGCTGAGAGAGCTCTAAAAGAGCTGTGACTAGCCCAAGGTCACCCAGCTGGCTTCGTGTGGAGGAATGGGAAAATAAATCCAGTTCAGCAGATTAGCCTATGCCGCTCATGTGGAGGAGTGGGGAATCAAACCAGATCAAGAGTCTACCGCTCCAAACCCCTGCTCTGAACCGCTACACCACACTGGCTCTCAATACCACTCCAGACTTGCTAAGAAACAGAATAAACCCTAATAATTAGGTCTGAAGCCCAAACTCTGAAACATTTTTCTCCAGGGGAACTCATCCCTGTTTTCTGGAGATGAGTTGTAATTCCAGGAGATCTCCAGTCCCCACCTGGAGGCTGGCAACCCTAGGCAGTGATCTATGAAGTCCAGCATCCTGTTTCACACAGTGGCCGAGCAATGGGGCATAGAGGCCAAGTCTAACCCACCTCCCAACGCCGGATGCTCTGCTTGGTCCTTTCGCTCATACGTTTCCCTTGCATTTAGGTCTTCGTCTGGGGAGCTGTGTGTGTATGTGCGCCATTCTCTTCTCAGTCGGAGCTGTGGCTCAGTGGTAGAGCATCTGCTTGGCATGCAGAAGGTCCCAGGTTCAATCCCTGGCATCTCCAGTCAAAGGGACTAGGCAAGTAGATGAGGAGGAGGGCCTCTGCCTGAGACCCCGGAGAGCAGCCGCTGGTCTGAGTAGACAATACTGACTTTGATGGACCAAGGGTCTGGTTCAGTAGAAGGCAGCTTCATGTGTTCATGCTTTGGGCCCCTGGTGACTTGGGCGGGTGTGATGCCTGTGGAAATTTCAGTGTTGGTGGACCTGTTCGTTTGTAGGGTCACGCCACTGTCTGAGGGTTGGTGCGGGAGAGGAACACAGTGGCTCCCAACTGTATGCCCCCCTAAGAACTAAAGGTTGCTTCAGTCTACTGAGTCACTGGAAAAGACAGTCATGCTAGGAAAAGTTGAGGGCAGCAGGAAAAGAGGGAGACCCAACAAGAGATGGATGGACTCAATAAAGGAAGCCACAGCCTTCAATTTGCAAAATCTGAGCATGGCTGTCAAAGATAGGACATTTTGGAGGACTTTCATTCATAGGGTCGCCATGGGTCGGAAGCGACTTGACGGCACTTAACACACACAAGTCTACCCTGCAGTTTTGCAAGGCAGAGTCAACACCCCCCTAAACCCCTGGACTTAGAAGGGTGTAGCTCAAGATTGCACTGTGAATCCGACCGATCTTGTCACAACAGGTCGGGCCCGTACATCATTGATTTTTCCGCTTCTTTTCCCGTCCCAGTATATTACCGCTACATATGGAAAGAAGGGGGAGTATCGGTGTATGTCTGAAGAGGCAGTTGTAAGCCGTTCTACCCCTCCCCAATGAGAGTGAAATATGGAATTTTTGCACCACCAGTTGGTGGAGTGGTTAGAGCATCAGGCTAGAACCGGGTTTGCATCCCCACTTGCTGGGTGAGCTTGGACCAGTCGCGCACACTCAGCCTGATCTCATTACAGAGCTTGGGAAGGTGCAGAAAAGAGCACCCAAAACGATTAGGGGACTAGAGCAACGACCCTATGAAGAGCGATTAAAACGCTTAGGGCTGTTTAGCTTGGAAAGAAGGCGGCTGAGGGGAGACAGGAGAGAGGTCTATGAAATTAAGCATGGTTTGGAGAGAGTGGACAGGGAGAAGCTTTTCTCCCTCTCCCATAATACCAGAACGTGGGGCCATCTGCTGAAGATGGAGGGTGAGAGATTCAAAACAGATAAAAGGAAGTATTTTTTTCACACAGCGCATAGTTAAATTGTGGAACTCCCTGCTCCAGGATTTGGTGATGGCTGCCAACTTGGAAGGCTTTAAGAGGGGAGTGGACATGTTAATGGAGGAAAGGGGTATTCATGGCTACTAGTTAAAATGGATACTGATCATGATGCATACCTGTTCTTTCCAGTACCAGAGGAGCATGCCTATTCTATGAGGTGCTGTGGGACACAGGCAGGATGGTGCTGCTGCAGTCGTCTTGTTTGTGGGCTTCCTAGAGGCAGCTGGTTGGCCACTGTGTGAACAGACTGCTGGACTTAATGGGCCTTGGTCTGATCCAGTAGGGCCTTTCTTATGTTCTTATGATCTACCTTGCAGGGTTGTTGTGAGGATAAAATGGGAGAAGAGGAGAATGATGCAAATGGTTTCGGGGTCCCCAACGGGGGAGAAAGGCGGAGGTATATGCGAAGCAAAATACGTTTTAATATGAAATGTTCACGAGGCGGTGATCAAAACTTGTCGGGCCTCGATTGAGACTTGGCGGTTGTGGTGAAATAAAGAATGATCGTGGGGGGGGGGGGTTTACTTCAGTCTGCGGA